>NC_084981.1:8279303-8350317 GCF_963691925.1 Scomber scombrus | reverse complement strand
GTGCAGTCCAGCTTCAAATTACAAGGGTGATTAGGCTCAGACTGTAAAATTAGCTTTCCCAAAATGTCGCAATTTAAAAAAACAAACAAACAACCTTTTCATTTTATTTAATTGTTATTGATGCGCTTGATCAAAATGTTTGATCTCAGTTTGTTGGGTTTTTCTGTCCTTATCTATTTATGGATTTGTGAAAAATTCTCATGAAGCTGATTTGACCTCACTTCACAAACAGTGCATGTATTAATGTTTTAATTTGCATGAAGGATCAGACAGGCAGCATGCACAACAATATGAAAATGAGCAAGATAGGTTGCCATTAATTAAAGTTAAAAGTAGAATAGAATAATGTTTGAGTATTAAAGAAAGGTACACAATTTATGCACTTTCTGGTGCGTACTGTGTTGAACAATTTGGCAAGCCCCACAGTATCATTACAAAGGCAATATTAGCTGCTGGGTTACTGTGAATTGAGTAAGATTGCACAGCTGTACCTACTGTAAAATACATGTAAAATACACCATGAACTCAGTTTTTAAACAGATTTGTCAGGTCTTAAAGAAATACGGTAAAGTGCTAATTTTTTCATAGTGTTGCTTCTTCCCATCTGCCTTCTGGAGTTGTGCATCTGTGAAATGTGCTGCTACAATGTTTTAACCTACAGCAGAGAAAAAATGTAATGACTTATGGATGACAGCCACAGCAGGTGAGCCACGGTCTGTCACAAATTCAGAAACTTAGACACTCAACACTGCTGGAAGTAGAGCAGCACAGGTTTTTTGCTTAAATTACCATTTCTTAGTCTCGCACACGAAAAGAAAAAACAGGCATTTGCTATTCCGGCAAAATCAAATCTTACTCTTCTGGCAAAACTGGATTAAAATAAAGACAAGCGGGTATCTGTGATTTAATAAAGCGCTGCCGCTGCAATTCGATTAGGGGTGGGTCACAGTGGAGAAAGAGGGGAGCACACTGACCGACTGAAGATACATTTTTTGATTTAATTATATATTTTTACTTGATTGTTGGACCCATAGATCAGAGCACTGCTGAATTGACAACTAATGTGTGTCTACGAGTGGTGTTGATTATGAAGGGGCTGAGGCTTAACTGTGCATTTTAGGATTGGTAGTTTCAATCAGGAAAGTAACAATCTACCTGGCTGATGCTATTTGGTTTTGAGAAACTTAAAATCATAACATGATGCTGTATTTTTTGGCTAAAAAGAGCAAACTGCAGGAAAATAGTAGTTAACAGGGGTGTAAAGGAGGCATTATGACAATAAATTTAAAGGCTATAAAAGGCTTTTAGAGACTACCCTAAAGTGGAAATAACATTCATACACCTGCTCCGGGGAAAAATACATTTGTAATATTAATACCCTCATCTAAATTTCACATAGAGCAAATTACAAAGCTAATATAACGTTAAATCAAGATAATTACCAAGATGTGTTCAAAACAACCATTAAGTATTTCGCTGGTGTCTTCTTTATACTTACTCAGCTATGCAAGTCAGAAATCTGCGTGTGCAATAAATGTCACATCCCCTCTCTCTCTCTCTCTCCATCTCTGTGTGTGTTAGTGCTTACAGTCAGGGCCTTGACCGAACGTGTCAGGAATGCACAGCACCGATCCTGTCACAAGGCAGGGGGAGACGTGAGGGGAGCAGGATAGATGCTGATTGACACTCAGCTTGCTCTGGCTTCCCTGGAGATATCCCTTCTCAAGTTGGCTAAAAGAGGAAGGATAAAAATATATAATAAAGAAAACACCATCCTTTGCTTGTCACGCAAAACGCTGGTGGGGGGATATGGAGGAAAGGCTTTCTTATTTAAATGCTTATATTAATTAGCCATTCATACCGGCTTATTCAAGAGGGCGTATTAGTATAATGAGAAGCAAGATGAGGAATGGCTCAGTCAGACTACAGGTGTCTGGTCACAATAAATGCCCTGGAGCCACTTTCAAAAAGGTCAGAAGCCCTTATTTGAGACAGGCATTAGGAAATGCAGTGGTCTGAAGCTGGCAGGACATGGCCCGGGGATATAGGAGGGATTGGGGAATCAAGGAAGCATAGTGGGGGGGCAGGGTGAGATAAGTTTCAAACCCTCAGCGGGGAAGCAAGGAGCCAGGCTGCTACGCGTAGATGATTTGCCAGCAGGCTTTGCAAATGCTCCACAGGTCCCAGGCTTATGTTCATTGAGCTTGCTGAGTAAATGCATCGACTTTAACGGCCCTTTGGCGTCAGCTCATCAGATTTGTTGAGCTTTTCTTTCTCTCTATTGCACTGTATAGAGGAAAATGTCACCCTTGGATGCTCTTATATAGAACTGCAATGTGTTGTGAAATTGTGTAGTTAACTTTTCTACATTTTGACTCGCTAAATTTCCCAGAATGACTTTTGGTGATACCCCCCCCCGCTTTCAGTGCTTCCTGCTTTTAATGCTAAGCTACGATAATCGCCTACTGTCTCCAGCTATATACTTAAAGCAGAGACATTAGAGTGGTATTGATCCTTTCATCTAACTCTTGGAAAGAAAGTGAATAGGCACATTTTTTCAAAATGTAGAATAACTTTGTAAAACAGCCCATAACAAAAAGAAACGTATAGTTAGTAAAGTGATGCAGTTTAGATGACGTCTATATTAGGTGACAAATATAACGAGGAGGCAGGTTGGGTGTATGATTTAGCTGCAGGAGACCGCTGTTCGCCTCCTGTTTCCAACTGTGAGTCGGGAATTTGTTTTAAAAACCATAACTATGATTGTGGTGGTGACTACTGTTGCCACGACGACGAAGGTTGATTAACTTTAGTAATTCTAACCCACACAATGTTTAAAGTGATCATTTTCACTCCAACCATGATCATTTTCTAACCTAAGCAAAGTGTTTTTGGTGCCTGAACCCAACCAGACCTTAACCATAGTGTTAACACACCATCAATATCATTATTTTTTGACAGTGTTTTGTAACAGTTCGTTTTGCGACGCTCTGGAGTGCACCGTGCAATCGACCTATGGTCATTTAATTATGAAGATGTGTTGTTGTAAATGCAATAAATTCATGCCTATTATTTGGGTACATCATCAATTTAACTGTGGATTGCAGTGTTGATGAGAAAAAGTAATTTGCAATCAACTCAAAATGCCTGTTTTGAGTAAAATGTCACTCTATTGAGGCTATTATCTGACATACAGTGTATCTCTTTCTTCAACAAATGATTTCAAAATGACCACTGTCCATAAAAATAATTTTCTCCACAATTCACAGCAATTGTAACCATCAATGTTTTGGAGAGACACTCTGCTGAAGTGATTTATTGTGGATTGTTCCTTTAATAACTTTGTATATTAGGACAAGAGTTTATTCCATCTACACTCAATCCAATGTCATGTAATTATCTTGTGACCTTTGTCTAAACCGCAGTCATTGAAGGGTGAATACACATAGAAATGACTGTATGCATTTATCAGTTATCCTTGAAAATGTTTTAATTTAATCTAAGGTCAAAATCTGAGTTCCACTACATTTCCCACTTTGAAACTGATGATAATCAAAAAATAAAAAGAAGTCTGCTCGGGCACAGATAATTAATTCTGAATGCACAACAAGTGACATCGACGGTCATCTCAGAGGTGAGGGAATGTTTGTTTTTAGCTCAAGGCGAGCACCCGTTGATTCAAATCTCAGCCGAAGCTTTACAGTGGGGGTGTAAAGACACTCTGGGGTGTTTGTATATGTGTGTGTGTGTGTGTGTGTGTGTGTGTGTGTGTGTGCTTTTGGCTGTGTGTGGAGGTTATTAAGTTAGGCATCAGGGTAACTTTGGTTTGAGTGTCAGAGAGAGTGACAGACGAAGGGAGGTGGAAATATGTCGACAGAGACACCCTGATTGCTCACATGCGGCTGTGATGTTGGACACAGATACGGGACTGCAACATCAGGCTGACATTTATCAGTGTTGTCGTGCTCATTGTTCATCTCGGCAAATGTCAAAGTCGACAGCAACAGGAGAGAAATTCCACATTTTTGCGCTCTTTGTTCTTTCAAAGGAAGGAGGAACACACACAACCTTCATTGACACCCAGAGAGCGTTAAAGCTGGCCATTAGCAGCATCAGAAGCCACGGTGCGCTAATAGCTGCACACACACACACTAACGAGAAAGGCAGTTGCACATATTCTAACTGTGCATGACCTCCCCTGAGTGTGGGAGGTCAAACACTTTCACAGATCCATACTCACTCACAATACATTTGTTGATCTGTTAAGTGTGTATATCTTGAATTGTTTCTCCCTGTGATACTCCCCCGCCTCAGGCTGTTTAACTTTCATAGTTATTTGAATTCATTTTGTTTATCTTCTGTGGGTTTTTTGTCCCCTGCCTACCACCATTCATCTTTCCTGTGATGACTTTTTTATATGAACATAGATTTTCTTCCCCAAAAAACATCCTTTGTCATCTTCATTTTGTGTCTTAGCAAGGATTTTGCAAGACAATTATATCATTTCTGCCTTTTTCTTGTTTTTCCGATCTGCATGTGCAAATAAACAAAATCTATGGATAGTAGGAAGAACACAACTATTCCCACTGAACCTGCAATGAACATGCACACAGGGGATGCTCTGTTAGGATGAATCCACCTCGAGTTAAAGACCGTGCACGTTCACACAGGTGTTTTCATTTCATCTGGCTGATTAACCTCATTTTGAGGCGACACTGGGCGTAGCATGCTGTCAAAAGCAGATTGACACCCGACCCCGAGAAATCTGTTCAGCCAACCTGGGTGCCCCCTGTTTTTATTGCCTCTGATGTCAATCAAATGGAAAATATAGCCTTCCAAACAAACATGCAACAGACAGATGAGTGCTCGAGATGATTGATGGCTAAACAGAACAGAGTAAATGATCCAGAACAAATCAGTTTAAACAAATCTGCTCCTTTTTGGAGAATATTTGTCATTCTTCTTATTCTTTTTTAAACTGTGAAATAACTATGAATGCTTCTATCTGCCCACTTGTCATATTTAGTTTCTTTATGATAATTTCTAAATATGGCTCTGGAGTAAAATAATATAATATAAGAGATATTTGTGTGTAACATAAATGATAGGTTTGTTTCATCTAGATATTTAAGTTGCAGAGGCCTAGCTTTGTGCATACTTGCTCAATGATGATTCCAAAATGACCATTAAAATAAAAGTTTTCAAAAGTGATTTTAAAACTGTCACTGTTTCTGTGAGCCTCAGATCTTCAGTCAAGGAGTCTCAGAGCTGAAGAGCTTTCTTGGCTATAAAAGACCGGTCACCTTTACTCTGACCTAGACTCAGCCAGAAGGACCCTGTCTGAAGATTTAAGGCTATGCTCACAGTTGTAGGAAAGTAATAACTCAGCAATGTAGCTGAAAGGTAGACGGTAATCAGTAAAATCTTCAAATCAATTCTAAAACTGGCTAGTAGCCATTGAAGAAAGGCTAAAACAGGAATGATATGATCTTGTCTTTTAGTATTTGTCAAAAGCTGTGCAGCAGCGTTTTGTATCAGCTAAAGTCGTGAGTGTCTCAAGATCAGGGCGTAAGGAGAAAGTTGTGATATTTGAGATACTCTTCAGTTGATAAAAATATGACTGAAGTACTTTTGTTTTTCAAATGTGACGTTACTGCCAAATAATACACCTGTGATTTATGGCTACAGGTTGGATATTTGTAGACAGGGAGACAAGATGGGTTTTGTAAAAATCTGAATGGACTTTGCAGGACTGAAAAGTATCATTTCTAGATTGTTTTCATTTAGCTGAAAAAAGTTTTTGGACATCCAGCACTTTTAAAGAACACAAGATCAATGAACTGGAGCAATTATGAATATCATTATAATTAACAGCTGTGTTTTTCCTGCTATCACAAGCCAAAATATCAGTAGTGAAAAAGGTTTGCAGGGGGCATAATTAATCCCCTGGTTTATATTTCTTGTTTAATCCAAAGAACAATTAAACATTATTAATATACAATATACAATGTTTCTATGACTCTTCATAAATTCATGTGTCCAGCGGCTACTTAAATCAAATCAATAACAGTGTTGCTATAAAATCGTTCCAACTTCTTTAAATTCTGGGGATCACCAAACTCCATTAAGTCTCTGGAAGAACTCAGGTCACGTTCACATTGGAGGTTTTAGTGCTCAGTTCCAATTTTCCAGTCAGATCCAATTTTTTTGTGTTGATAGTTCATATTTTAATTTGTAAGTGACATGTATTGGCTCCAGTATGTGTCCTTAACTGCCACACATGCGCAGATTTAGCTGAAATGTGAACCATGTGTGTACAAGAACAATAAAGTAATTTGTGCTACAGTCAAATCATACACAGAAATTATATGGCTGTGCTTGTATACATGTGTAGGATCATTTTTAGTGGAGGTCGGCAGACTGTACAGACGATAGATAAGACTGAGATGAGAAGGTGACATGTTTATTCCTAGTGGGCTGTGAGATGCCCACACTGAATGATGACGTTAGGAAATATGTAAATACAGAGAAATGTAAGATAAAAAAAAAATTCAAATCTGACAGCCAGAGATGGGATGGGAATCAGATCTATGACCACTTGTGCATGTGGGCCAGATCTAATATGAAAAACTCTAATTTGGTTTGTTCCCACTTCCATGAAAAAAATCAGACATGAGTCAATTAGAGGCAAAAAATTGGATTTGGGCCACTGCAGGACGCAATGTGAATCTAGCCTAAGCCTCACCCAAGCAGGTGTTGCACAACTTACAGGAGTCAAGGGTAATTCAATCAAGAAATCTTTACCCACACACAGTCCTGAGATGACAAGCAAGAACACCTGTGTAAGTGTACCGTTAAAGTGTGCAGGGGCTTGACACCATACTTTAATTTGCAGAATAAAAAGTTGACATTGATTGAATATGTTCTAGTCTGGACCAGTGTTAGCTGACAATCATGAAGTGGGTGTTGTTGATTCTTATTGTGAACTTTCTGATCTAGTCCTCACTCTGTTGCGTTAAAATGATTTGACTTATTTGAGTCAATTGGATTTTTACAAGTGGAATTTTGATAATTGGCACAATACAGTATGTGTAAAGTTATTTTATAATCCAGTTCATCAGGTTCTCACTCTTACAAACTTCATGCACTTTTCACAGCGTACATGAGGAAATATGTTTGCTTTTGAAAGATACTCACTTCCATTTTGGTAAAGTGATACACTAGAATTCTTCTCTTGCAGGATTTTATCAAGTGACACGACTCTTTTCATATTCATTCAGTGTGGTGTCCACTGTTCAATATGTGCTTCTTCCAGACTGTCAAAACTAAAAAATATGTGTATGTAGTCAGTTGGAGATAAATAATAAATACATTTGATATGGCGCGCAGATTTTTCTTCTTCTTTGACAGTACTTTTTGCTTTGATAACAGAACGCTTTTTTACCTTAAAGTTATAAAGTTAGAAACGTTGTCATAGATGTGCCTCTACCTCTTTTTTCCCTTTGACTATGACACACTGTATGGGTTTCACCTTGCTGAGGAAAAGAGCTATTGCTCGATTGTTTGAACCAGGGAGGAGTCATCAAGGTAAGAGCCTGGTCTGACAGTAAAACCCAGGGGCCTGAGGGACACACACACACACACACACATACACACACACACACACACACACACACACACACACACACACACACACACACTCATAGATATGATGGAGGCTTCTCCAGAAGGCGAGGGACTTGCCTGTTATATATTTTTGTGATTTGGGCCAGGAGACTGCCGAATTGGAGGGAGACTTTCATCTCCTCAACCCTCATCTGTCTTTGTACAGATAAGAGTATGGGGCTGAAAATGACAGTAATGGAGCAAATCTAAGAAAATACCTGAGAAAGGTGAAATGTAGAGAAGAAGTGACAGGAAGAGAAGGTGAGAGAAGGGGGGATGTGGGGTGGTTAGAATAAAATTATCATGATGGCAGGAAGTGTAAAGCAGTGCAGGGATCTTCCTCTCTGCTCCGACAGGAACTGTCACTTCCACACACCATCCACACCTCTGAGGTCTCAAGAATTTCCTCAGCCTCCCAAAGTGTCTGTCATGGTTGAAATACTTCATCATGTGTAGGCTAATAGGAATACCATCAATTTTAAAATTCGATTCAATTCATTTTTTAAATATATATACTGTACTTAGTGCCAAATCACAACAAAAGTTATCTCTTTTCACATAGAGCAGGTCTAGACTGTACTTTTTTATTTAACATTTCTAGACAAATGGACTGACTACTGACTACTGTATGTATCCTACATATATAACAGCATACATCTGGAAATTATTGACCTCATCAATATATGACATGATTTCTTAATTCCAAAATTGAGAACTTGTGCTTGTCTGTTTAGAGGTTAAAGAAATCGAATCACCACCAGACACTGAATGTTGAAAAGCCATATATAATGCTGCAGTAAGAAATTCTCCAAATGGCCAAGGTATGTAAAATGTAATTATGTAACAGTAGAAGTTGAACTCCAACATATAATTATCCAGCAGAAATTGCCATTTATAAAATACCTATTGGCATAATAACAATCCTTGCTGTGACTGTTGCGTTAATGACTGGATTTTCATTAAATACCCTCTGTAAACATGGTAGCTTCTGATTAATTTTCTCATTTTTTATTTTGTAATGAGAGCTATAGGGGTGCATTTGGGAATTAAGTCATATTTAAGAAGACGACTACAACACACATTAATTTAAAAAAAATCATTAATTTCAGATGTTTTAAAATACATGTCACTATAAATCCAACTGAAATTAAATTGCTCTTTTTGTCTACTGCAGCATACATAAGTACTTGTCTTGTGTTCTCCTTTGGGCAAATTTCAGACAGCAAGGGAAAATGTATATTTTAAATATTTTAATTTCATGATTGTGATTTACATTATTTCACTTAAATGAAATACAACTGTGCTTTTTTTGGAGTCCTTATTTTGATGCCACAAATCAAATATTGAAGAAGCAATAATGTGATGTTTGATCATAGGCAGAACTGACTAACTCACTCTGAGCCTGACAGTATCCTGCATTCAGAACAACCCACATTAGCTTTTCTGCTAAATTCTCCTTCTTATCTAACTTAGAAACATGAACACATGTCTTGTCCTGCACCTTACCTTTTAGAACCAATCACCAAACAAACATGTTTGCAGTGTGTACAGCTAACATCAGTTAGCAGGCTAGATGGGAAATTAGCAGCTTAGCTGCAGCACGTTACATTAATGTATATGAAAATATCGCCTCAGTCCAGTTAGATGCTGGTTTGGTAATTTCTCGTCAAAATCCCTGTTAGTGACTCACTGTCTGTCCAAGTCTTACAACTATTGCAGTTACTTGTTTGTACTTGGTCCCCATACCCTATAGTGTAATGCTGGAGGCCTGCCAGCTAATGTCAATCAAACGAACCTCCGACATGCAACCCTGGCTTGTTTCTGCTGCCCCCTGCTGATTTCGTTACACAGAATCTGGCATTCAAGTTGGAACACAATGCCAGTAATGACTATTGGGCATTGTAGGAACAACGCGATAACAGTTGGAACATGACTATAATTTCTCAGCCAGGGAGACATTTAAAAGAAAAAAATAGCATCTCCTGTTCTGTGATATCCTATCCTATGATTTTGGTCCCTTCTGTAAATGTTCATCATCTAATGGATAAGGTGACCCACAGGGAAATTTCAACAAAAACTTGGTATAATCCTTAAATAAGAAATGGTGAAGAGGACACGCTGCGTGATCTGATGCCCATTGAGGGATAAAGAGATGAGGTTGGAAAAATGACAGCAGGGACAACGAGACATAATGAGCTGTTCAAACGATTGTGGAGAATGAGATGCCAGAGTAGCTTAGAACGGTGACAGACTGAGCTGTCAGGGAATCCCTGGTCCTCGCGTGATAGTCATCTGCCTCTACTCTCACTGGACTCACGTTAATGTCTGCCACAGCACCTGCATAGTTTGCTGAGCCACACTGTTCTTCCTTTTGTCAGTCTCCCCTACCCTATCCATGTACCTAACACAAACTATAACAGACGGGGACAAATTAAAGGGAAAATGGATACAGGCCTGAATGCTTGACCCCTACAGTGAAAGGATCTGGTGGCTCTGTTATGCTGTAGGTGGCATTTTGAGTCCATTTGTCCCCTTAGAGGGAAGAGTCACTGCAAATCAATACAAAGTTGTTCTGATCACCTTTATCCTATGATGGAACCTTCCTATCTTGATGGGAGTGGTCTCTTCCAGGATGGTTTGATGAGTATGAAAATTATGTGAATCACATGTTATGGCCTTTACAGTCACTAGATCTCAACCCTTGGACCGACATGTGAAACAGTGTTCTCAACCATCAAAACACTAAATGAGGGAGTATATTTTGGAAAAATAGTGTTCATCCCTCCAGTAGAGTTCATAGACTTGTAGAATCAATGCTAAGTCACATTAAAGCTGTTCTGGTGTCACGTGGTGGCCCATAAATCTCCCTCTCTGAACCTTGGCCTGTTTGTCAATTTTTGCATCCATCCATCTTCCATTTTTTCCACACACTATGGTCACAAAGCATACAACACTGATATCCTTTAAAAACCTCATGTCTGGCATTGTTTCACCATCCTGGTCTTTTCACTGATGCTTTCAACTGTACTTGTCGAATTGTCTTTCTTTTGTCTGGTTTAATTGGGTGTCCATGAATAAACTGCCACTTATCAAAATATACTCATTTAAAAGCCAAGTAATTAATCAGATTGTTTTTGCATAATCAAGAACAACAATGGGTGGTCTAACATTGCTATTTCAGACAAAGATCAATAAGTGAACATTCCTTGAGGTCACTCTACTTTTGGTAATTGTTTTCTCTGATCAATTTGTGTCAGCAGCAACTCATCTGTGTTTTCCCCATCCTTCCAGCCTCAGTCACTTGTCAAGCCTTCAATCTCAGTTTTCCATCAATCTCTAAAATAATGAGGGTTACAGATTGGATGACCTGTGATTCAGTGCCTCAGATGCTGGCTGTCAAAATTAAGGAACATACAGAGAGAGTACCCCGCAATAATCAAGCAGGCAGTGATTGCAGATTACTGTAGCTAGTGATGTGTCACATTGTTGAGAAGTGATTTCCAGCTACTAGAAAAACAAAAAGACCTCAAAACAAACTCCCAATTAAAAAAATGCATTTATGTAGACAAGCAATTGTCTATATGCTGAACATATGGCAGAAACAAAGCACCTGATGAATATAACTCAGTATTCACTTGCCTTTTGTTTTGGTCAAACAGCCTCTGAGAAAAATGCTTAGTTCTAAATGCTAGATGTTTGACTTTGAGTGAACTTCTGACCACAGGGGGAGTAATTTAGTCTAAACCACATAGACTGGTGGAATAAAACAAAAGCTGAAAGAGTGAAGTGGATTGCCTATTTTCAGTGGAATTGGCAGTATCAGCAACCCTTTCACATAACAGAAATTAATTAAACACCACTTAACAGAGATTTGAAGTCGTGCGCACACCTGTGGCCTGCAGCAGCCACATTTTGTTTCAACAAATCTCTTACATACATACATACAATTTCTATGAGTTTGGGATAATGAATGAGAACAGTTTAAAGCGCCTTAGTTTGACGACAATTGTGTCACACTCTGTCAGATACCTACTGATAAAATCTTGGTCACAATGTGAGTCAGACTCTTACACAAACGTTTTTTTCATTTGACCTCGATAGTTTTGGTTTTTGTATTCCTTGGACATATCGAGAAAAAATTAGTGAAATGTTTTCCCCCTATACATTATTCAAAAACTGCAGTTATGAACGTGTATTCTGTCACCTCATGTTGTATTTTGATTGATTTGTTTGTAGGTATCATAGCAGCAGAGAATGTTGTCCTAAATTTTGCCAAAACTCCAAGTCAGTCATTGGTGGATGTGTCTCATAATGTGACGTAGGACCATCATTTTTCTCATCACTGTCAACTTTCATCTCTGACAGTCCAAAATTGTAGAGTGTAAAGGGGCCTTTAGTGGCAGCACATTACCACAAAAATGTCCCTTTAAGTTTTTTGTCATTAATCCAATAGCCACAAAAGAAATAACTGTAACCAATCCTCTACAACTGGATTTTCTCTTCGAAACCAAAGCACAAGAGCCCATATCCTTAACATGCAAGCTAAACAATCCGCTTATTCTTAAACAGTCTAAAGGCCTGACATTCTCCTCTTCCCCAACATCTCACAAGGCTTTCTGAGACTTGCCAAGGATCTGGGCTGTATCCCAGAGCTGCTCCTAAAGCCCTCCTCTGAGAGGAGAGGATGATATGCAGTGAGCTGAACACTGTCTTTAAGGGATGAATGATGTTGTTTTAGAGCACACGCTGTCTGCTTGATTTGAAATCACCAACTATATATCTAAATCCATATCAAAATGAAGTGTTTTACTCTTCTCACGTTGGATGATCAAGCATGCTACAGTTGCCAGTACAACAGTCTTGCTCTCTCACCAAAATTCTCTACAAAAAAAAGAGTTGATTCTGCTTTGGCTCAAATTGTTACCCTTGGCGAAAAACAAATCTGTTCTATTTCGTTGTGCACATCAGCAATAAACAATCGCGCAAGCAGCTTTTAGATTGCACTGATAGAAGTTCTCAAAGTGGTTTTTGTGGCTCTTTATTTGCTGCTGTTGTGCCTCAGGTCTTAATCTGCAAAATCTAAAAACAATCCTGATATCCCTAACTCCATGTCCTCCGTCTTATCTCACCCCTCTGTCTTCTTCATTTTGTTTTTGTATCCTTCTTTCTTTCTGTTCTGTTCTCCATTGAGCCTAAATTATATTTATTGGGATCAACACACATTCCCTTGTATTCAATCATCTATTTAAAACCGAGGAGCAAATACGAGGAAACTTTAACGCTGCACGTGTTGATTGATTGAGGACACGAGCTCTGCCACACAACTACTTGAGGAAGAAATTACTTCTTGGTATTTGCCTAAGCTCTAGGGTGTTTTTCTTCAGATTACAAGGAAAGTAATCCTATACTGAGTAGCTAACCACGCACAAAAAATAACTATAATTTTCTGATTCAGTTTTCAGCTCTGGTTTTTTTCCACTTTGTTAAATGTCAAAGACCCATTTCCATTTAGATTGAACTTTTTCTTTACTCTCTGAAGATGCGTGACTCCTTGGGTGCTCACCAAGCTATGATGACTGCGTGGCATTAGCGGTTCGATAACACAGGGTTGACCTAATGTCACACACTTGGCCCATCGCTAAGGTCAGTGCATCTCCTGAGACCTGGAGCAAACAGGCAGCTTGGCAAGCAAGGGCAAAAACAAACAAACAAACAAACAAACAAACAAAATAAATATTCTCTTAAAGGTAGGTCATCTTTGACAAAAAATACTCGCAATTATGAAGGAATACAAGCAGCAAAATTAGAAAATCATATTCAGTCACATTTAATTCCGAAGTTGGAGCAGCAAGACTTGAAATGAATCAAGAATCATGACTGCACAATCTTACTGGTAAACACACATAAATGTGTTTTGACTGCCATTTTCTTCCCAAAGTAAAACTACAGTAAACTGCACTTACAATGAACAGCAGAAACAAAAGGCGACAGCTTAAAAACTGTCCTTTACACCTCCTCTGAAGAAAGAAAAAAAGAAAGACTACAGTTGACCCCAATTACCCTGCATTCACCTTGGGCTTCAAAGTGAGACAAGAACAGGGAACTGGTGGCCTTCAGGGTTCAGAAGGGGACTCTCTGATCTGCTGGTTGAAATGCTTGTTCAATACAACAATAACTGTTGTTGGAGTCCCAAAGATATGTATTAGACCAAATGTTCCCTCTGTCACCATATAAGATGGGAACTCAGTCTTTTTCTATCAAAAATAATGTTTCTGAATCAGTGTGTCTTCTACATATGTGTTATTGTAGTGTATAATGTTTGCCATCCTTGTATTTTGAGTTAAATATAAAAAATAACTATGTTGTACATCATCCAGTCTCCATTGCTCTAATATTACATCAGTATATCAGTAAGCCTAGATGCTACAATGTCATGGCTCCAGTATGAAAATGATGTGTGTATTTTTAAGCATGTGTGTGACCGTTGCATCTGACACTGGGCAGCTCTGTGTTTGTGCATTGCAAAATGAAATTACTTTAATGTCTTGTGCTCAGTTTGGGGACACTGCTGCACAAGACAGATCAAGTTTACTGATGGGACTCCATAACAAATAGGGTTTATTAGTATAGTTTGCTTTCTGTGTACTGAGGAGGGAATACGGGGAGTAAAGCCCAATTCATTACAGTGATCAAGGACTTTGTGACTGGGGCGTCTCTGGCAGAACACAGCAGTTAGTTGTTTATGATGATGATGATATTGTGTCAAATAGATTTTTATGTGGCCTCGAGCCTTGACACACAGCGACAAATCAGACACAAATGTGCATTCCGCAGACTCTCTCTTTCTCTCTCTCTCTCTCTCTCTCTCTCTCACACACACACACACACACACACAGATATGCACTTAAACACACAACGGGCTACATCAGGGTGATTCAGAATAGGAGCCAAATGACTCCTCTCTGACATGTTTCATTCTTTCCCTTAACATGGTGAATTTGCAGCATCAGGCTCTTCTTGGCTGTATAATCCATTTAGGATGACAGCACACATTGCTACACCACTTAGCCCAAGGACAGATATTAATGATAATGTACACAAGCAATGCAGGCAGTGCATGCAGCCACACACTCCAAATCAGAGGGGATAATTTTTGGCTCTCCTTTTTTTTTTCTTCTTCCTTGAATTGAATGACAGCTGCAGCAAGGTCAATCATTTCAGATAACAGGACCTGGGGCTTTTTCTGATTATATCTAGCAGAAAATCAATAAATGACACAATCATGATGCAAACAAGGCTTATTACCTCCAGGCCGGGCAAACAATTAATAATTCATATTTATGTTAGTTTTGAATGCAGCGCCTATGAGGCACAACCTTCTCAAGTGCCATGCCGCGAAAAAGTGCTCATCATTACTGTGTCAGCTGTACAGTCAGGGCTCCCTTGTATCAGTCTATTTTGGGGGAGGAGTGAAGTGGTCAAAAAAACGCCTGTCTCTGTGTGTAACCATCTCCTGTCTTCTCTACTCAGAAGAAAAATGGAACTCGTATATTCCCCAAGAATTGTGATACGCAGATTTGTTTAATAAAGTAAAATGCTGCCGAATATTCAACTTGTTTTTGCAACCTGTTAACGCAGCGTCAGTCTACAGTCCTAATAGCTCAGCGGTGATCTGTCCATGGTGCTGAACTGCGGCTCGACACAGACCTGTTCAGTCCAGCACCACGCAGCGGCAAATGAACCTGAAAACTGCAGCTCGGTGCCTAAAGCATGTAATGGGCACACTGAAAACGTTGGCCATGACACCGGATGAACACGTTGTGTTCACCAGGGCAGAAAATGTGAGATCAGATTTTTAAAAAGAGCAGAAAACTCAGCAGGTCGATGCTTTACTTACACAAAAACTCCGAAAAGCAGAACTCGGATGCCAATCTCCAGAGCCAGTTCTCGTATGTTTTTCCTGCGTTCTGGGGGCGACACATTCATGGTTGTGGGATAAAATCCGTCAAGTCAAAGGAAGGAAGGCGGTCCCGGTCAGTTGTGAATGATGTTCACTTTTGTAATCCACTTTAACAAAGCGAGCGCATCCACAAGCGGTGCTCCCTAATCACACATGCCGTGCGCCTCCATCGGGACTTGGTCACCTGAAACAGCCTTTCCTTTTCTTCGCCTGTCTCCGCCTGTCTCCTTCTGTTTCAATCCCCGCGGGCGATTTTCTTTATTGCAACTCTGTTGCTGACAGCTGCTCCTCTATCGAGTACAAGTCTCCTTCCTCCACTCCATCAATTACTTAAACTGGGTTGGAGTTTCGGGAGCAGAGGGGATCTAGGCTACATCGGCAAACACGGAACAACAGCAGAGGTGTGTGATTGTGCTGAGAGGGAAAGTGAGAAAAAGACAGCAAAGTAAAGAGGGAGCCTCTGAGCGCCACCAAGTGTGTATGGAGTCTCTCTCTCTCTCTCTCTCTCTCTCTCTCTCTCTCTCTCTCTCTCTCTCTCTCTCTCTCTCTCTCTCTCTCTCCCGTTTCTCTCTCTCATGCTCTGGCTCCTCTGTGTGGGATCGGATCTGTAGAAGTTACTGGAACACTACACAGGACCTCACAGGATGAGTAAATTCAGTGCCCATGTCCAGTAATTCAATGCTGTGATCAACTGATTTTCTTCTTGTCACATCTGAAGCCAAGAGGCATTGCTCCTGAACAAACATCTCCTCATAAATAATGAAACACTCACAGGAAACATGATACAAAAACAAAGCAGTGTACCACTCCGGTGGTGCAGTCTGGGTGTGTGTTCATGACCGGAACATTGCCACAACGTAGGAAAGGCTGGGAAAACTAATCCATCAACACAGGCATTAGACTCAACACTTAGCCTGACACATGGTATTACATTACTCTACTGTGCCAAAAGAAGACCGGTTCAGGGGAGCCCTGCTCTGTGTTGGCTCTTCCCCATACTCTCCAGTCATTCGCTCTGAAGAATCTAGCACCTCAGGGCCAGTGCAGTCAGACAGTGATAAAGGAGCACAGGCAGCAGCAGCATACCTGCGGGCCAGGCAACCTGGCCTGCACTTCATAGGCACCCATGAATATTTGATACCCTCTAAAACTGGCCTTTCTGCATTACCTGCCCGTCCAAGACGTGCATCTGTGTGCATGACAGAGAGAGAGAGAGAGACCATCATGGAAAAAAAGCCCCTGACCCAAAAAACGTTTCTGCTGCCTTTCTAGGTCACGAGCTCCACAAGCAGGAATCTGACTGTAGATGCAATATAGAAATAATGTGCATCTTTCTTGGATAACAAGATGCCCCGTTAGCTACATATGACTAAGATTAATGTATACATGCACATTTACAAAAACACACGCACACACACAGACACTGAGTTGAGGTTTTGATCTATTTCTTTGTTTAATGCTGTAGAGTTCTAGGTGATGTGCCTGGAGTCTTTGCCAGCTCCCTAATAAGAACAAAACAAAACAAGAGGAGACATGAAATAACCGTAGGTTAGGAGGTGAGATCTAACTTCAAAGCTTTCTGGCAGTCATCAGACTTTTCAGCTTTTAGAGAGTGTGGCATGTTTATCACAAGCTATCAACAGTATTTTGCCTCCCAGCATCATGATTCAGATGAGTCACTCTGGTCAGAGACACCTTCCAGACCTTTCCACACAGGACTTAATAAAAACTTAATTATAGGGCAGAAAGTACATTCAAAATATTACTTAGCTCGCTCCAGGTTATATTAGCCTAACTTTTTCTTTGTTTTAGAGAAACAAACATGCAAGATCTATATCAAAAGGCACACCTTTCCTTTTTATCTCTATTGTTTTATTTCAATTATCATTTGAATAATTATTTTTCCTTGAACCACCTCTGGAGTTCTTTTTCCTTCTCTGCTTTTTGAACTGTGAGTCATGTTCCTTGAGGTTGGGCTTACACTGCAAGGTCACATACTGTACACTCTAAAATAGGATGTATTTCAATGAATCAAAGCTGAAAGCATCATTACAAAGTGCTCCTAATCACCTCGATGCCTATGGGCGCATGTGCTGTCCGAGTGTGAGGATGTTCTCTGCAACAGAATGACTCATCAGGCTACAGAGGGATTGGTCCATTGCTCCCTGAATTCTAGGCTTTATAGGACATCTCTCTTCATTACACCTTTTTATTGGAAAACATTCCTCATTCCTTGCTATCTGCAGTTATGTTGGCAGCATTTTACATGGTGATATACGTAGGGGATTGTAAAGTTTGATACCGTTGTATAAAAACCTACTACGTGATGACATACTTCTTCACTGAGCACTGTATCTGTGGCTAAGTAAGTTTTGTATCTGAAAAAGCATGGAAAGTGAAGTTGTTGTACTTTTTTAAAACAATCAAGGTTAACTTAAAGGGGAGTACCACCCATTTTTGATGGTTTATTATTATTATTCTTAGAGTTCTATAATTAGTGCATCAAAATTTAAATCAGCTTTAGTGCCAACTGTTTTAGCTCAAGTCCCCCAAAGGGGAGATAGGCATATTTTTATCACTCCTTCCTCCATCAGTTAAAATGTGGATACAACAAAGGCATTAGTCATCTAAAAATGAGTGCTGATTTAATTACCTTCATGTCAGTACACACCAATGAACTTTGTGCTCTGTGTAAAGAGATAATGAGAACTGGTTTTGGCAAAAACTGACCATAAAATGACTTCCAAAAGTTGCATGACCCAAGTATTTTTAAGCCAAACAAATGCTACTGAGTTTAAGAGTCAGTACATTTATACACATTACATATTGATGATAATAATAATAACTTTATTTGTACGTGCCTTTCATATAATAAATGCAGCTGAAATACTGCTTTACAATGAAAGAAATTACATGCACCAAGTGCTTCACATAAAAAAAGACCTAAAATTGAATTGCATGTTAAGTCACTTCCTATAATGTGCATGCATTTCCACATTTTCAGAAATTTAAATTCAAATAAATTAGGTTGGGCAAATAATGTAAAGTTTAAATATACTCTCCTATTACTATGTTTGTGACCTTACAGTAACACATGCACTGAAAACACTGATAGTAAAATGTACCACTAAATATTTATGAAGGCCAACTGTGGCTTCAGCAAATGTCAATTATCCTCCTGTTCTGTGGTTAAATACTGAATGGTGATATGTCATCAGACGTCTAAAAACTATTCAAATGAAACAGTCTGTGTTCAGCTGAACTGCTCATCATCCAACCTGTGACAAAAGTCAAAAATAGACACTGCTTTATATTAAGCAATATGCTAAATGAGTTGGGAATCACTGCTCAAAAGTGATAATACTGAGCCACTATAATTGTTTTGAAGAGGGCTGACTTAAAGCTGCACCAGCTAATTGCAGCCAGACAACCGGAGTATGTTAAATACAATTTATTTTGACACCAGGCTCTTTTTAAATCATTCCCTGTGAGTTTTTTTAACCAAAGAAAAGAGTAGAGAGAGAGATCAATAGACCATTTCACTGGAATTGCATTGCTTAAAAACAGTCACTCTATAGCGCTTAGAGACTCTTACTGTGAGCTATTGACAGTAATAAACATGGTTTATCAATTTGATGGGATTTTTTTTTATTTTATTTTGTTGGTGGAGGAGTCCTTTATGATATGATTTAAAGTCAGTTTTCAGCTTGCTTACTAATTATCATATATTTGTGGGATTTGTAAATGAGAATATAAGCAGCAGCCTGTTCTGCTAAATCAGCATTTACATCCATTCTGTTTGACCAAACTGTTGATAGCCTGCAATGAGATGCTTTAATATACAATGAGAAACAGCTTCAGTGGACCATGTTGAGATTAATATGTCAACTGTCAAAATTCAAACAAAGCTCTCATAAATTGTTGAGCATGCCTTGGCAAGATTTCATTTTTGGTCCAACACTCTAGTTTATCGATTGGTGGCAGTAAAACAAAATGCTGTAGAAGGTCTTGACATACAAGGCCTGATTGGTTCTTGGTCCATGTTCACTCAACCATATTTTCAGGAGAATGCATCACAGTGGTGTTTCCACATAATATTGAAAATCGAGGATGTATTCAGTCTGCCCGACAAAAAGTTAGTATTGATTCAAAATGTTAGTCATCTTTCAGCCTTGTGCAGTGTTTTCCAGTTAGTTGGTGTGGTATAGCACTAAGGATTAAGCAGTGTGTCTTGTTTATTGTGTACAAATTAAAAAAACAATTTAAAAAGTAAACATTTGGTGACCCAAAGATGATGTTAGCATTCTATAAAGTCTATATATACACTTTAGTGATGACAAAAGGTGTAACAATGTATCATACTCTATAAACACTACTAGTATTAGATAGCATCTGTCCTGGTAGGAGAAAAAAACACCTGTTCAAACATAGCTTATGGCATGCTGTCTATACTGCTTCATGCATTTAAAACAATGCATTTAGCACTGTGTGATTCAATGAGAGCAACAGGCTTCCACAACAACTGTGCCATCTTTTCTGCACAACATATTTCCTCTAGTGGCTGTAGAAGGCGACAACATGCAGATAAGTGGTAGATTTCTGCTTCAATCATCAGTTCAAATAAATCATAAAGAGATGTATATATTATGAATATATTGTTTCACTGCAGATAGTTTCTTTTTTTACATGTGGCAACAACAGGAAAAATGTATTAATTGTTGAGGTGTGCTGTTTTCTTACTGAATCCACCCCCTGGACTATTGCTGACACTAAGTGAAAATTGTGTTAGCATATACGAGGTTAACAGATGTTCCCACATTTGTCAAAGCATGATTAGTCAGTAATCCACAATAATTACAATCCATCATATTTTCAGAAAATATAAATGAGACTTTCCCTTAACTGACTTTATTTAGTTTAAATATATTGTCAGAAGACATGTTTATGTGTCAAATTTGATAACTTGGATCTTGATGTAAAGATCCCCGTAATTAACGACTTAATGTTTTGCGAGGGGGTGGGGGATGCAGGATTTTTTAATAAAAAGTCTGTATCCTATCAGTGTCCCCCTTTTTTTGGATCTTGCTGTGGGTCTTTAAGCATAATACAGCTTGACTAATCCGATCATCATCACCCTTATCAGTGCTAATGCCATGAGTGAAATTAGTAATTAATGTCAGCAATTAGTGCTGCCTTTGAAAATGACACACTGAGATGAAATATTAAACTGCTACAAGAATAGGAATACTCATGTAGCTCCCTTTGTCTGGTTGGGGCCTACGGTGGTTTTATTTCATTTGTAACTCTGTCACAATGTCATTCGCCTTATTATAATGCGAGTTCTTGGACTGCTCTGGGGGGGGGGGGGCTTTACTTCTAGGCGGATAAATCACTGGTCTTAGAGGGAAAGAGAGAAAATGAATCAGAGCTGAAATGACCACTTTATGTGTGTGCGCATGCTCTCACACCAGGTGCAAGATGTCTGTGAATGGATGTAATTTCATTGTGCTCCATGCACCTAAAGCAAAAACAAAACAAAAAAAACACTGGGATTTTGGAGTGGATCCAAAATTCTTTCTTTAAACAAGTGTAAGAGAAAATATATTGATTTATCCCTGAGATGTATTTTCTTGTTGAGTGAGAAAATGTATTGATTTACCCAAAGCTCATATTTGTTGGTGATTCCACACGTTCTCCATGACTGGAGAAAATGTGTGGGAGCCATGGCACATTCACAACCATATATCTCTATGCTGTCTGATGTACAGTAAAGACCCTCATCCATCTAAACAGCAGGGAAGTGTCTCTTTGTCTCTGCCGTTACATGTAGCCTGTTTTATATGTGAGACATACACCAGATTCTTTCATTATCAATTTTAAGGATGTATTGTTCATATAAATGCAACAGCAATGGTGTTGTGCTTGCATTATCTGATGGGCATCAACTGTTTCATTCATGCTTCATAATTATTGGCTCATTCACTTGGTGCTTGGCCACCAGCTGCCTGGTAACATCCACTGATATTTATGCAGGTGTGTAGTACCTGACACTTCATGCCAACATATCTGCTGCAGCTCACAGCTGCCTCCCCCTGCCTATCTTCATCCTTATGTGCAACATCTTTGGTATTTTATGATTACACTCAAATAATTTACATATAAGTTTATATAATTGTTCTCCTCAAAGCAAAATCCTTGTTGTTGCTTGAATTCTTTGAGAGCATCCTCAAAGACCAAGCCATTACCACCAAATGAGTGACAGTTGGCTAAAAATGATCAATTTCTTGATGTACTGTAAATCTCTCAGACTTGAATATTCACAACTGAACATCAGATTGATACTTCCATTTGTGCCTGTAGGCTTTAATTTGCATAAAAGTAAAAATGAAATAGTGGCAAAATACAATGATATAATATGTCCATAGACTGACACCCAAATTAGCCACAAGGTCTGGAATTTAAACTTGTCTTGTCTCATGTGTTGTTGTTGTTTTTACCTCATACATATTTTTTCCATTGGAAAGCTTCTTTTTTTCAAACTTATATCACATGGAAAATCACAAGAAATCAACATTCCAATTAATAAGAAGACACTACAGTATTTCTAATAGCCAGAACAGAGAAAGACCATAAAACATGATTTGGGGCATAGATGCTGAAGACAAAGACTGCTGTGAAAAATGAATGATTACAATTGGTGCAACTGGGCCATTGTCTTGCTGTTCTCACATTTGGTTATTTACTGCAAAATATATTGGAGGAGAGCTGTTGTGGGGAAAAAAGGAATATAATTCTCTAATTAACTGTATAACATGAGTCTGCAACCCTGTATCAGTTCAGTGATACTGTAAAACTTTTTGGTAAAGGTCAGTGATTACACTGTTATTATCTTCAGTCACTAAAGCTAAATTACTCATTTAGAGTTTAGCTGTATGCAGTATACTAAAAATGTAGATCTAAATATTTTATTATACATACAGTACAGCATATGCTTCAAGTTAATGTATAAAACAAGTTTGAACTTCATCAGGATAGTAAAGTAAGTTTATTTCTAAAAAGGTGAGTGGAACAGATAGTGCTGGACAGAGCTTCAAAGTGTCCTTGTGGTCCAGGGTGCAGGTCCCCAGTTTCATCAGGTACCTTTGTTGCATCATGCTCCCTTTCTTTCATCATATTTTCTCTTACTTGCTGCTTTGGGCTGAGTAATAAAGGCACATTTGCAACAAAAAGAAAACATTAATAGTGATAAACAGATACATGGATAAATAGCCACATGGAAAAAAACAAACAAACAACTAAAACAAACCCCCCAAAATGCAGATTTGTCCAATCAAAGTTGTTACAGAGGTCTGTTTCTAATTTTAATTCCCTGATGACAGTGAAACTCCATTATGGACAGGATTTCTGAGCATGTGTAATTAAGTCAAAGAGAAAGAGAAGCAGGATAAGTATTAAACACAGACAGCTATCCTGCCTGTTCATTTTCTCCCTGATATCTAGGAGACCAATCATCTTCCCCTAGATATCATAACCACCAAGTTTGTATTACAGATCTTTGACTTGGTCCATACATCTTACAGCACATAAATCTGAGAGTGGTTTGAGTTTGACAGTGGCTGTCACAGCTGTCAATCACAATGTCACACTCTCTTTTTACATTGTTAAATAGCAAACTTATCAGAAAAATGAGCACTTGGGACAAACATCAGGGTAATAAGAACTACCTAAAATGACAGAAATCATCTTTGGGAAAACTTATTTCCCTCTAAGGCTCAGTCTTAGATCCATTGCAATTTTAAGTATACATGCTTCCACTTGGGGACATTATTCATAAATATAAAATATATAATACATTTTCACTTTAATGCAGAAGACACCCAGCTATATGCACCAATAACACTGACTGATACCAGTGGTCTAAGTACTCTTATATCTTGCCTCAATGAGATTAAGTGTTGGATGACCAACAATTTCCTCCAGTTAAATGAAATCCGGAGATTGTTTTATTGGCTCACAAATAAGCTTGGCAGTTTGTCAATATATGTTAAGCCTTTTGCTAGAAACTGAGGTGTGCTTTTTGACTCTGACCTTAGCTTTGATTCCCAAGACAAGACAACAATAAAGTACTGCCTTCTTGGTGTAAGGTCCAGAATGCAGCAGCAAGCAACCCTATCTTTGCTTTTCTTCAAGGGCTACCTGTTCGTTTTACAATGTTTTTTAAATGTTACCAATAACATTCAAGGCTAAATGCAGTCTTGCTCTAAAATACATCTCTGAACTCCTCATCCCTTATGAACTGAATTGCAGTCTGAGGTCCTCTGGCAAGGTTCTCTCAGCTGTTCCTAGATCAAGGTTGGTAACTAGAGATGACAGAGCCTTTGTTGTCAAGGCCTTACCAGACAAACTTAGGCTGGTCACCTCAGTTTCAAACTTGAAGTCCTTTCTTAAAACATACTTGTACAGACAGGCTTTTACCTGTTCTCAATCTATAGTCTGCTGCTTGCTGTTTTATAATTATTGTGTTTGGATTTTGAGTAGTTTTGTTTGTTTTGCTTTGTTTTTTGACATTTTATATAAGCTTTAAGTGTACTTGTGTGTAGAAGCACTTTGTCACCATTGTTTAGAAAATTGCTATACAAATAAATGTATTATTAGTATTACTATAAGTATAAGTATGATCTCCTCTGAGCAAATTATGCTCATTCTCCTTTCATGTCAAAAACTGCTCCCAGTAATTTCATTTTAATATGATTCTAAGAGAAACAAGCCAAGGTGTGTCTTGTTATTCATGAGAACTCAACCTGCCATCTGTTATCATAGCAAAGTCTGTCAAAAACTAACCTAGATGTATTACTCTCCCCTCTGCATGGTGGTCGCTATTTCTGTTTCAAAGAGAGTTGTTGTAAACAGCATCATGTTGCTGCCCTCTATGAATGTCAGAGTGATTCATGCCCCATATGGCCATACAAGCCCCAGCAATTACACAGATTATAGATGCTTAAAAGTCGGAACTGTTTTACCCGACGCACGACATCAGACAGAACAAGTTCAATTAAGCCTGAAAACAAGAGCACTTTTGATCTTTTTAGTTTTTATCTTCTATGTTATGCCTTTTGATGTCAGAAATAAGGCAAACAAGCAGAGGTGTTCATACTTTGATACAGATTCCTCCAATACCCTTTGACAAAAAAACTTTAGAGGATACATTTGTGCATCTCCGCCTTACAATCCAGCACCCGAATTTCAAAATTTCTTGCCAAAAATCAATAACTAAAGTCAGATGTAAGCCTGTTTGATCATTAAGGCGGATTTGCTAACACGTGAGGTTGTCATGGCAAAGGAGGCTTTTGAATTTTGCACATTAAACAGTGCTTTGATTTTATTCGCCTTTGGTTAAATCCTTGTCCAATTTATAAATGTTGTTTCCATATTTTAGCATAACTAAAGATGCAAATAGTAAGGAAATAATATAAGGTATACAAGGATGTATAATTGAAGTGACTATGTTGTACAAGGTATTTGTTAGTCAGATAGTGTCTGGCTGACTAAATGAATGAGTAACATGTGAGAGGTACATTCTAGATATGTGAAACTTTTTTAAATAGCACAAAGAAGTTAAGTTTACATTTGTAAAAACCCAGTCTCCCCAGTCTCAGTCATCAGACACACTATGGCACACTGTGATGTGTCATTGTGTATCTGAGCACACTGCAAAGGTCATTCTCATGGTTCATTGCTAAAGCTGTCTTTGATACATCAAGCTTTCCAGCTCAGTCCCACTGTGCCATCCCAGTCTTCCCAGCTACAGACTGTGAACCCCAGAGGGAGCTTGTTTTTTTTCCACCTCTATTCTCTTTCTCCCACTCCACTGGCTAGTTGTCTTCGCTCCAACTCTCTCTCTACAAAAACATTATTCTACACATTCTCCTCTAAAAGTAAAGTGAGAATGCTTTCACTGGTTTTAGTTGATCAGTTAACCCTCCAAAAAAGCAATAAATCTGACTCAATACTTGTCAATTCTTATTTTTTTAATGTTTTTTTTTTTTTTTTTAATTGCAAGACAAAACACTAACGGAGAATCACAAGGAAGACAAAAACAATGGACACATGACTATTAAATGAACATTTTATCCAAAGACAATGGGAGCAAGGTGATGTTAGTTCTGTTGATATGATGTTTGTTTATTCACCAGTGCGCTGGCATGTTTCTGTGTGTCTGCGTTCCACTCTGTCAGTCTGGGGTGAAGTTCGGAGGGTGGATGTGTGAAGTGGTAGAGGGGGGGTAAAAGAGGGTTGCGGGTGGCATACCAAGGGGAAGCATAGGGCACTCTGTCAGTCATTTTGAAGGAGACAGACACAGATACAGCAGACACAGATTTCCTCATGTGCTCTGTTGATGACCAGAAATGTTCATTTTATACAATGTGGCAATAACTCTTACTTTCCTAAAATAATAATAATGTGTTTTTTCAGACACATTAAAAAAGTAATTAATGTTTTGGGAAGAAATAAGTAGTAAATTAAATTTTGCCATGAAATGTATATATAAATATGACTATGTTGGTTGTTACAGTAGTTTATTGTTGTCAATAGTCTTTAGTATGTTCAATATGCTAGTAGTACTAGGGTTAAACTTTTTCGCCATTACTACCATGTTAAGTTATATATGTATAGACAGTGGGGTCCAAAAGAGACCATCGCCCCGCTCACTTTAATGTGAAAGTGAGAGCTAGCCCATTGTGATTTTGATCCCTTACCAAATTGCTCCCAGTTGGGTGAGGGCCTGAAGAGGGGGCCTGTTTGTTAGGGACTACCAATTACATTCAGTTGTGGTATTGCTTGAATAAGGTGACCCAGTGTTTCTTTCCTGTGACGTCCGTCCACAGAGAACCATCAAAGTGCCTTGAAATAAGCTCTGGCTGCCAGGTATAAGGCAGGGCACAGCCTTGACAGTTCCCATGTTGTTTCAGAATGTTATGGTGGTGGTGGAGTTAAGAGAGAGAGAGTGAAAAACATCCAGACAATACCAGTAAAGCCACTGAAGACCAGTCACTGTTCATTTTCGTTTATTCTGTCAAAATAAAACCAACCTCCCCTTTAAAAAAAAAAAAAAAAGAGTTCATCCTAAGTGTGATGTAATTCATGGATGCAACACTACCACAACTACATAATTTGGCTGACACAATCATGTTGAAATCAACCATCATACTCATATTCATTTAGCACAGTCTGTCTTTCTTCCCCTTTTCATCATGAATTTGATCCCTCAGGGTTCATTTGGAGTATGATTGAACGATAACCCCAGACTTTTCTCTCCGTTAAAACAGAAGTAGGGCGTGCATCCTGGCCGAAGGTCCTTTGCTGCATGTCACACCCCTCTCTCTCCTGTTTCCTGTCTGTCTGCTGTTAAATAAAGGTGTCTGTGCCGAAAAAACAGAAGTATAGGTTTTTTTTCTTCATCTTACATATAATCTTTTGTGATTACAAATACTTTAACAATCCCTCACCAATAACATGTTGTCTTGTCTACAGCAGTAGCCTGAACAGTGCACAGCAGTGTCTCTAATGTGCATGGGCAGTTCTGTGGAACGGACAGGAGACACGCCTTCAGCAGGAGAGAGTGATGGCATACTGGGAGTGATACTGGAACCCCTGTGCTGCTTGGCATGGTCCAGCGATGAGTCCTTCCAAAGGTGTTAGGTAACCATCACTAATAGGGATGCACATTAACCCCGGCCAGCAATTGTCTAGGTATTCATGACTGCCAAGGGAAGCTGCCGTGGCAGTGCAAGTATAATATGCTCAACTTTCTTCACCCTCCTGCCCATTTTGGCACCAGCTTTTTCCACATGACAGCTGGGAAGTCATTAGCAAACTACCACATTGCTCAAAACACAGAAAAACCTCTCTCATTTGTGTGTAAAGATGCAACACCTCAATGGTCGAAATGAGTTTCAGGGGCCAACTACTTGCCTCTATGCAATATGAAAAATGATGAACCATTTTATATGTCTAATCTAGTCAAGTCTGCTACTCTTTAAGGGGAAAACTAATCAATTTAAAGGGGGTGCAATATATCATTCAAATATGAATTCATCCACAAATGAAAAATGTTGTCATGATATCTTACAGTCAAAACAACTAATTACAATCCCCTTGATACGTATAGATGTATACATCTGTGTATAGTACAAATCGTCTCTATCATGGTTTGTGCAGATACTGCCAACTGGCAGTTTGGTTCCTGGCATGATCCATCAGTGTCATAAAAAAGAGTTGCAGGCATGGGAACCAGCTCCTTCCCCGGACTCTCAAATGTGCACTGTTCATCCAAAATGCAAGGGTTGACATCAACAAGCATAGCACATATTACCAGAACAAAAACGTCATGTTGCCAATATTTACACAGACATTACTTTCAGTTTGAGATAATTAAATATTGACACATTTTACCACAGTTCAATTACAAATAAGTCAGACTCATGGCCATTTAAATGTATCATGTTGCTATATGGATCTATGACAGATACCATCAGTTTTGAATGGCCACTCAGAGAAGTGTACACATGTAATTTAAATTGCATAGTAGACTTTTTCATAGTAGACATTTTGACCCGTTATAGCAGGAAAAGCAGCTGGACCTGATACAATGTAATGAATGATGGCTCAGTCCCTCTCAATTGTCCAAGGAAGCCATACTGGGGAGCATCCATGCACTATGAGCTACCATGAATTTGGAAATAACAAATGTGATTGGGCCATCAATAATGTTACTATTTGAACCTGTGCTTTTTTCTGATTTGACATGTCAAAATGTCTGCTGTAAAGGTCTGCATTTTCAATGGCAGACATTTAGGCATGGCATGCTGATGAATTGACAAAAAAAAATGTGTTTTAAAGCAAAACTCACAGGTGTGGCTAATATATAATATTTATAAACACAGTTTTCTATTCATGTTAGCAAGTAATGTGTTACTTTGTATGTTGGCTTACTGGTATGGCAGATACTTAAATTAATCGCAACCATCATTATACTGCCCTCAGTGAGGTCCGTACACAAATTGTCAGGTAGCAAACAAGACTCAAAGAAAAACTCAGAAAATGGAGTAGAGTTGACTGTCTTTACTGTTGTCTGTATCTCTTTTTAAGTAAAAACTTATAAAACTGAAATACACAAGAATATTGCATGTTACACACACATTATAAATGCAACTGCATGTCTTAATGTATTTTCAAAATAACATATAAAGTTAAAATGACAAATACCACCAGCGTATTATACAAATTTGCCCTTCGAATAATATAAACTATCTATAAAATTCACTTAGCTATGAACAACAGAAATAGCCCCTTAACTTGATTCATAATTAGCATGACTCGGCAATACAAGTAGGCTAGCCAGGATCTAACAAGTGTACCCCAGTAACAGCAGTGTAGTTGAGATTAAGCAGACAATTTAGCTGAACATTACACAGAGAGCTCAAAAATCTATAAACACAACGTAACAAATGGCATACTATTATGCTTTCATGAAACAAATAAGAAGCAATAATCTTCAAAGCATGGACACAGTTTTAAAAACAAAGGTTGCTAAAGCTGGGAGCAAACAAAATTAGCATATAGCATTGAAGGTAGAAAAAGCAAGATAAAATAAGTGCAATATTCAAATTGCCCACAAAAGGGAGAAACATGATTAAACCATAGACTGTATATAAAATGGACGTAACATCCGTGACGTCACCCATTGGTTTGTGGACTGCTGCTTGGAAGCGAATAGTTCAGGGAATACATAAGATTAGAAAAACAATTGCTAAATTCAGGGAGGGAAGATAAGGTTTAAGTAAATAAGGTAAAGAAGTAAATGAATTAAATAAAAGAGAAAAATAGTAAACTTAATAGTAATAATAATGAAATGATTGAAAGAAAAAAAGGGGGTGGGGTGAGGGGTGAAGGGAAGAAGTCTTCTTGTGGCAGTTGTGCAACCAGTGTCCAGTCTATGGACTAAGTGTCATTCTTCATATCATTCACAGTGATCATTTTACCGTCAATAAGGGCATGGGAGCCTCTGAATCCGGCCTTCTTTCCCCTCTTTCCTCACTTGCTCCACCAGCGGCCATAGCTTGTTTCGTGCGTCTTTCGTGTCTTGGGTCAAATCCTCAAAGATTTTGATCTTTCTCTCCTTGAGAAGCTTAGAGGTTCTCGCATCTCTCCAGATCTTATCCCGGTGAGTGCGAGACAGGAACTGCACAATGACGCGGCGGCTGGAGTGGAGGTCAGCAGAGCGGGGACCAAGCCTGTGGACAATGTCCACAGAAAAGTGCAGTTCCTGAGCGATGTCAGGAGAGACTTCGGCGAGGATGTCGATGATGGTTTTCTTGATGTCTTCACCGGTCCGCTCTGGGATTCCGGCCACTCGGAGGTTCCATCTTCTTTGGTAGGCTTCCAGGGTATTCCATTTATCGCGGAGCTCCGCGTTTTCTTTCTCCAGCGTTTCAACATGACTCTGCAGGGAGTCCACCTGGAGAGTCACGTCCTCCACCTGTTTCCCCAGGAACTCCAGGGAGTCTGTAACGCTTTTAATTGTTTGCGTGTTATCTTTAACAGTGGTTTCAAGAGAATGCAGTTTTCTGAGGGATTCCTCCTGCATTTTTTCGATTCTCTCTATCACTGTCATTAAAGCAGCGTTTAATACAGTTTGTTCGTCGTCTTCTAATTCACTGGCCAGTTTTTTTGATTTCTTTCCTGGCCGTCGATCTGCAGTGTTTTCATCAGATATTGTAGATGGGCTCTCAGTGTTAAGTAAACCATCCATAATTTCAAGTTGGTTTTCTAGAGCACTACGAGCATATGAATGCATCGCAATGGCAGGGTGAGAGGCCATCAGAGACAAAGGAAAAAGTTTGGTCGTGTTTCGCGGGACAAGCCGGTTGCTCGTCAGGGTTAGGAAACTCCAAAAAACTTCTCCTTGACAATATCCACTCACAGTTCAGGCAACTTTTCATCTGTAGTTGCTTTTCAGAGCATGGTTTAGTTTTGGCTCATGTTGTAGAGCTTATAGTTGCAGCCACCTCACTGAGACGCCATCAGGTCCTCGCCTGGCGCCTTGAGCGTACCAATCCCTACTTATTTATTTTCCTTTTCATTAATAATATTACTTATTTTATTTACCTACTATTTTGCCCCTTCTTCATCACTACGCCCTAGTTTTTCCTGTTTGTTTTTTCTTTTACTCAGAATAGACATTTTTTTCTCCTATTCTCTCTAGTATTATTATTATTTATTCAATTCATATTTTATTTTTTTCTCTATATATATTGTGTGCATAATAGTGCATTTAAATACTTAAAATGAATTTATGTTATTTAATATTTGATTCAAATCATTGCCTTATATATAATTTACCCCTGTACACTGCTATAAATACTTAGGATGAATTTATGTTATTTCATATCTGAATTAAATTATTACCTTTTTGGGCAATTGATCAACTTAGTTTCTCCTTTAAATTTTCCCTAATTAAACTCCCACAGCTCAGGTGCCCTGGCTCCCGGAGCAAGAATTATTCTTCTTTTCTTATAGAAATGAATGTTGTAGAAGCCTGGTGTTTATGTTCTGCACTCATCCTAAGAGAGGTGTGTGAGTGCCTTGTTTTTAACCTTAAGATGAGGGGGTTCATGAATTATTGCCTTATTTTTATGTATTTGATATCTGTTGACTGCAGGAGACTTAGAATTAAAAACCTTAATTATGAAGAGAAACATTAAGGCTATTTTTGGCTTTCTTAGATATTTGCATACATTTCTGTTATGTCCTTATCAGTGATGTCACTTAATACCAGAGGCTTGCGAGATAACTTAAAACGTAAAGCCCTGTTTTTATTTATTAAACAACAAAAGAATGATTTCTGTTTTTTACAAGAATCACATCATTCAATTATAGATGATATTAAATTCTGGAAAAATCAGTGGGGAAATGACATATGGTTCTCACACGGCTCAGAACGATCAGCAGGAGTAACCTCCCTGAAAAACAAATTTGAAGGAGCTATACTACACTCAGAGAGTGACCCAAACGGTAGATTTCTTATATTAATTATTACATTTGATGACATTATAGTCCTTCTGGCCAATGTATATGGTTATAACACAAAAACTGGGAATGACTTCTTATTTGACACCTTGGAATCATGTTTTCTATCTTGGTTATCAAAATATCCAAACTTGCTGTTTATTGTTGGTGGTGATTTCAATGTTACGGTTGATGACTCTGTAGATAGATGGCCTCCGAAAAACAGAACAAATTCTCCAACTAATGTAACGTTATTTATGCAGAAATTCCAACTGATAGATATTTGGAGGAAAAAGAATCCAAATACTAAGTCATATACATGGGCTAACAAAACTGTCACTTGTAGATCTAGAATTGACTACTGGTTAATCTCAAGTAGTCTAGATGAAAATAATATTTGTGCTAACATCTTGCCCACTCCACTCACAGATCACAAAACTATAAATCTTCAAATTAATTTTAGACCAAATGCCAGCACTACCCACCGAAATTCATATTGGAAACTCAACAACTCAGTCTTAAAACACAAAGTTGTTGTAGAAAAAATTCACTCCATAATAAAATCTCACTGGCATAGAGCTTTAATTGATAAATGTTTTCTTAACAACTGGGAACTACTGAAATTCGAGATAGCAAAATACCTAAGACAATATGGATCCTCTCTGGCCAAATTAAGAAAAGAGGAAGAAACAAAAGTAGTTACCAAAATTGCTACTCTCACTCAGTGTATGCCTGAAGATCTGACAGAAGATGACAAACAAGAATTAATTGAACACCAGATCAAACTAGATGAAATGTACAGAGTCAGAGCAGAGGGAGCATATGTAAGATCCAGAAAACAATGGTTGGAGGAAGGAGAACAAAACACAGCATATTTTTTTAGACTGGAAAAGTCACGCAGTAAAGCGAACTGCATTCGAAAACTTAACATTGATGGCACTGTCACAGATGATCCACAAAAGGTATCCAATCACTGTTTAATGTTCTATAAGAATTTATATAAATCACAATATGATAAAACCGCTACAGATGATTTTTTTGGATATCTTTCTCAATTAAAATGTATTAATAATGACCAGAGAGACATCTGTGACAAGCAAATCACTTTGGAAGAAGTCAGTTCTGCTATCCAGCAACTTAAATTAAACAAGTCTCCTGGTACTGATGGCTTAACATCTGAATTTTATAAAATATTTGCTGAAAAACTTGCCCCCTTCCTCCATGGTGTATTCACCGAATCCATTCATAAACAAACTCTTCCTCCTACCTTAAACCAAGGGCTCTTAACACTTATCCCAAAGCCCAATAAAGACCCACTCCGCATAGATAACTGGAGACCTATTTGTCTCCTCAATAATGATTATAAAATTTTAGCTGGAATCTTTGCCAAAAGACTTAAAGCAGTACTGGATTACATTATTGATGAAACGCAAACAGGATTTATGAAGGGCAGACACATATCCAACAACATAAGACTTGTCCTGGATCTTATTGATTATGCTGACTACTGCCCTGATGACAGTTTTATTTTATTTCTGGATTTTCGCAAAGCATTTGATACCATTGAACACAAATGTATGTTTCAGGCATTACAGAAACTTGGTTTTGGTAGGTACTTTTGTTCAGCTATCGAAACTATGTATAAGAAAGCAAACTGTTCAATTAAAATGCAGACAGGTACTTCCCCACGTTTTGATTTGAGCTGTGGAATCAGGCAGGGATGTCCTGTGTCACCATATTTATTTTTGATATGTGCTCAGTTGCTCTCTGACTTCATCAAGCAGAGCCCCATCAAAGGGATATCCATAGCAGGCAAGGAAATCATCATTAGTCAACTAGCAGATGACACTTCCTTATTTTAAAAAAATGCCTCACAAATTTCTGTTACTATTAACCGAATTTCAGCTTTTTCCAGTGCATCCGGACTTAACCTGAATTTAAGTAAGTGTGAACTGTTACCACTTAAAAACTATACTCTTTCATCTATCTCCAACATACCTGTAAAAGAGTCTGTTACCTATTTGGGAATCACCATCAACAAAAACACAAGCAACAGATGCTCTCTGAATTTTACCCACATTATAGAAAGAACACAGAAAAAATTCAACTCGTGGTTTCAGAGAGATCTGTCCCTTCAGGGCAGAATTCTTTTATCTAAAGCAGAGGGCTTATCCCGGCTTACATAAACAGCAATATCTCTGGAAGTAAATAAACAGACCACTACTGCCATTGACAAAATTCTTTATAACTTTGTGTGGAAAAACAAAATCCATTACATTAAAAAATCAAGTTTAATGAACTCATATGAGAATGGAGGTTTTAATTTTTTAGATTTCTCCACTCTTAATAACACATTCAAAATCAACTGGATCAAACAATTCATCAGAAACCCAACTTCAATCTGGAACTTCATTCCCAACTATATATTTTCCAAAGTCGGTGGCCTTAATTTTCTGTTACTCTGTACCTACAATATTGAAAAACTTCCCATAAAACTAGCCAACTTTCATAAACAGATACTTCTTTCCTGGTTTTTGATTTATAAACATAACTTCACCCCCCACAGATATTATATTTGGAATAACAGGGACATACAATATAAACACAAATCACTTTTTCTAGAGAACTGGTTCACCCACGGCATTATTTTGGTTAGTCAGCTTTTCAATTCTAACGGCACACTATTATCATATTCAGAATTTCTAAACAAATATACACTTCTGGTCTACGGATAGGATGACCGGTTCAAGATGGCGGCCGCATTTTTCGTATCCCAGCAGCCAATGTGGTGTCTACTCTTTATTATGTCTATGCATGAGGCGCCCTCCTGAACCTGTGAACCAATCAACCTGTCAATCACGATGTAGCCACGCCCTAATGCATACCCTGCTTTATCGTCACATATAAAATCAGGGAGGCCAACATTTCACAAATGAACATCATACTGCATTGAAAAAGGCTTTAAACTAGCGATTGAGACCATAAACACATTTTGAAAACGTTTACTGAGGTTATAAATCAAGTGAGAAGTTGGTGAATTCTCCATTGACTTGTATAGAGACGGAAGTCCTTTTGACACCAAAACGGTCGCCCCCTGGTGGCCTTTTGATAGAATGCAGTTTTAAATTACTTCCGCATTGGCCTCGTTTCAGAGGAGCGGAACTCCCCGCCTGGATTAAACCAGTCTATGGATTAAACCGAGTTTGTACAGAACATGACAATCATTAATGTTAACAATTAGCTACACCTGTGTTTTTCTTTATGCCAAGTCAAAATACGCTTATTGCTTGGTGACTTTGAAGAGTTATGGAGTCATTTGGTACAGTCAACGTCACAAGAATTTTGGCAAATGAAGGAAAAAGGTATGAAATATTAAATAATAATATTGAAAATATATCAATAATAATATATCAAACCAAAACAGTAAGCTGAGTAAGTGATACCTAGGTGAAATTTATCATTTCAGCACAGTTTCTAGCTTTGTTTAGTCCAATATTTATACCAGCAGCTTGCACTTTTTAAATTGATAAATTGTAGGTTAACTTTTTCATTTTTATTTTTTAGCTATATGACATTTACATAACCAACATATATAGTCATATTGAAGTTGTGGTGAAATTATAAAACATTAGCAAGCAATTTAGGGGCGTTGGTGCAGGCACTGTTACGTCTTTGCTAGGCTAGCTAATTTAAGACATTTTAATAGATGAAGTTGCTTTATAGTGCAGAGAGAACTGCTAATGAAGAGAAATGAAACCCTATTAAATAGCCTGAAGGGTTTTTATTTAAATGTATAGACCTTTTTTCACTGTAGACATTTTACATGTGATAGCATGAAAGCACAGGTGTAATTAATAACATTAATGATGGCTGCTGTTGTGCATGTTTGTTTGCAAGTATTTATAGTGGAATACAACCTTCATTAATGTTCAACATGTGTATTTCCTGCCATGGCTGGACATTTGTGTAATTGATGTCAAATTTAATGTTGTTGCATTTCATAGTGCCTGACAATTAATAAAAAGTTACATACCCAAATGTCTTAATAAACATGATATGGGTTCAAAAGTAAAAAATGCTCTCTTGTCTACAATATAGCTCAGTTTAAAAATTAAGTTCCGGTGACTGGAACTACAGGAACTGAATGTGGAACTTATAGTCCCTATTTTGCAGTCCTGCTTGCATTTCCACCACATCTGAGGAATCAGATCATGCTAATTTTAGACACAAAATGACAGCAGTGGTAAAGAAAAATAAAATAAAAATAAAAACATGAGGAGAAGAAACAACAACAGATTTGTCCTGTTGTTCTGTGTATTTACTGCTGTGTGAGTTGGATGTAATGATTGAATGAAGAGGAGAGATGCAGAGGAGGAAACTAGACTGACATTGCCAAAACAAGTGTGAAATAAAAATAGAAGAATTATGATTTTACTGTTAAAAATATACAGTATACAGACAAGTAATAAAACAAAACAAAACAAAATAGAAAAGTGTAGATTTGCAGTTAAGAACTGAAAATGCGACCACATTACTGTGTTAATGTTTACTTTATTGGGGCTTTTCCATTAAACAGTTCTAGCACTACTCGGCTCTACTCGACTCGACTTTACTCGGTTTTGGTACTAGGTACGTCGTTTTCCAATACTTCATAGTACTTCCTCAACGTCGGCGGGGTCGCCATAGCACTGCTGCGCGAAACTGCCGTGACTGCGGACTCGGGGGGCACTCCCACAGCGTTTGGGAGAAGAGAAATAGACTGACTTTTACACAACTTTGAAGTCTAATTTCATGTATTTGGCGATTTTTTTAATCATTCAAATTTGGCAGGGTGGTTAACACACTTTTCTGTGGTATGTCGAACTCAGATCACATATTTATTTTTACTTGACACGGACTTTAAATGTTGTCGGATTCAATTTGTCTCTTTGCTGTGGTTGTCTTTTCGGACTAGTGACGTTTTCAATTAAAAGAAAAATAGTTGGGAAAAGATGACAGGACGTTAAATCATTTTGGAATATTTTACTTGTACTTTACTGACACTTAAAGTTCAGTTTGTATGATAGCAGCAATGTATGTGTTTGCATTTAACACAAAGTTGGTGCGCTGGTTTTCAGGGCATGAAAGCAGACTAAAATACTTTTTTTTTTTTTTAAACAACCTTAGCATACTCTTTCCATATTTCCAGCAACATTTAATTGTAATTTAAATGTAGTAAAATTATGTTAAAATTCACTGACAGCATATTTTCAGTAAATTTGTTTTGTTTTCAGAATAGATTGGTAATACATTTTAAATTCAATGTCAATACCTTTTTTACATTTGCAAAATTTTACTATGTTGTATTTTTTAAGTATATTTTAATACTACTGTAGCTACTATTTGGTCAATGGAAGTAACCAAAAGTAACAGGAAAACTATGCCTTAAATGTATTTAAGCATGCATTTAAGTTCAGCTTTCAGTATATTAAGTACAACTTAAGTGGTTTCAATTAAGCACAACTTTCAAGTACAGTCATTTTAAACACTTAAAAAGTACAGTTAAGCATATTAAGTATATTTTCAGAAGACATACTGAAGTGTATTTTACACTGTACACAGGTACACAGGTGATTGACAGTCTTAATGGTGGTTGTATTCCATTGGACGTCCTTTTCCAGTCACAACGGCTCACAATTCTTACTGCTGTGTTTGCACGTTGCTCTATTTCGCCCAGACATTTTATGCTGTAAGCCACATTTTCAAAGTCTTTTTGGTTGGTTGTAATCTGGGTAGCATGTGTCTGAAGTTGTAGTGTAGTTGGCAGGTGATTTAAAAAGTACAGCTCGGTTTCCACCTCCTGCTGTGTGCAGTGGGTGCACAGTCTGTCTCCTCTGGGGAGTTAGGTCTGCCTGTGGCGGCTTCGCCTTGCTGAGGCTGTGCTCACTGAGTCTACACTTGGTGAAGGATTTTCTTAGTTTTGGATTGGTCAAATTGGTCAGGTATTCTATCTGTTTAGGGACAGATAGCATTATAGTTTGCTTTAGTTCTCAGTTGATTGTTCCCAACGTATCAACTAGTTTTCTTTTTGTTTACTTATAATTTGATTTAGTCGAGTGGGATTTCTGTCTGGGGGCTCTGCTTGTGTTTGTTAATAGATTCCCAGAACCACCTTGCTAAGGGAGGTTCTCCCCCAGGTCTCTGTATGTAAGGGCTTTTTTATATTGTTGGAACATGTTAGGGTCACTTTCTTTATGTGATTATAACATTTAAATGATTTCTTTTTATTATATTCATAAAATTAATAAATTATAATTCTGCTCTGCATGAATTATTTTGAGTTTTCGGTTGGATATGGAGAATGGATTTTCAGAATTCTACTTGCAGTGTCTCAATTTGGTGTTATTGCCACTTGTAAAATCTTGGTTGGCGAGTGGACCCCAGATCTTGCAACCATAGTGGGAAACTCTGGTTCTCTAACAAAGTCCAATATTTTGACCCAGATATGAATTGGCATGTCCAGCTTGAAGTTCCTTTTGATGGTATAAAAAGGCCTTCTTTCCTTGTCTCTAAGGTTGTTCACATCTTTGTTGAAGTTACCTGTGTTGATGATGTTGAGGTATAGTGTGTATATATTTTTGTATTCTAAAGCAATGGTATCTGGAGAGAATTTGTATTTGTGGTTTTGGAGGCTGGGTCTGTTTTGGAATATCGTTATTTTTGGTTAGATTCACTGTCATGTCTGGGAGAATTGGTGCAGAAGATCAAAGTTCAGTCTTCAATAGTTTATACAACAGATCCTCATGCCAAGTTGAATTGAAGGCTTTTTCGGAGTCAACAAAGCAGGAAAATAATTTGCTTTTGTTTTTTTTATTTGGTTGTCAGTCAGATTTCTGATGGTGAAGATATGATCTGTTGTACAATGATTCTGTAAAAAGCCGATATGGGATTTGCTCATTTTCAATCAGGAGTTGTAGTTGAGAGTTAAAGAGTTGAGTCTGTGGTTTATTTCATTCATTTGGTCCATTCCCTTTTAGCTCACTCAACCACTGCCACTGGTCTTAAATCAATACACAGTACTTCCTTGTTTTGTTTTGTGAAAGAAGCAGTACACAAGTTGAAGCAGTTGTGGTGTGAGTGTTAGCAATGGTTATCCCTCAAAACCCCATCCCCAAAGTTACTGTGCTTTTGGAGGGTACAAAGACCTTCATCCCTGTATTTCTGCCTCAAAAAGTCCCTGGGGAAATTTCTTGCAGTTGAAACATGTCTTATGTAAATTATAGCCTACAAGATCCATAAGTTATTAAAAAATGTGTGGAGAGCACAATTGACTATAGGAAAAAAAATCTGAAAATAAGGCCCTGTTTGCCACAGCTATCCACTTTGCGCCTTTGTGAACCTTTTCTTGGGGCTTAAAACAAAACAGTTTCCTTTGAAAGGCTCCTCAGTGCCCAACACTCCTAAACTGCAGTTGAGCAAAATATCCACTTGAGAGCAGCAAAATATCACTCTGAATCATCATCTAAGGAAGCTGGTAAGACAGCCCAGGAAAAGTTTACTTGACAATAAACTTGATATAAACTGAAATATTCTGACAGTAAATAACTAGAAAGAGGGACATGCAGCACAGAGACTTTCTGAAATAAATTCTGTCAGACATGACACATTTCTGTTTGTGCTTTGGGCTGTACCACCTGCATCCTTGAAGAAAAGAGTCCCCAAAAGAGCGACAGTAATTGTAAGTAAGATATTTTTTTCTTTTTACCTGCAAACAAAATAAAATTGAAGACTATTCTACTGTAGTTGTCCAAACTGTCTCGCATTTCAAAAACCTGTCTACCCCCATATTCCTGCATTCCTTGATGTCTTCCCTTCATTAATTTAGTCTCTTCATGATGACATTTGCTTGCGAGACAAGAAGTATCAGCTTGAGCAACCTATGAAAAGTTTTTCTATAACAAACCTTATTAATCTACACCTCGTTTAAAACAATAAAATGCTTGGGGCCTTTCTTTTAGCCGTCTGGAGTGCAAAATTGTAAATGAACCGACAATAAAATCTGAAGATTTATTACATAAAACATTGCTTTACATTTGTAGGAAGGGTTAGCACAACAGCAGGAAGCAAGTGATTAATACTCTTCCTGAGTGGGAGGAAAATAAAAGGACAGGAGAGGATATTGCTGCCCTTACTTTATATAAATCACAACCAAATTTCACGTGGATGGCATCCAGCCACTGTATTTGATGAAGCTAGAGAAGTATATTTAGTTGTAGGATTGCAGGAGCCAACATATTGTACTTAAAACCTTTGTTTTCCTACTGCTTATGAGAGGAGGAGGTGCATTTCTGTCGGCTGCCACAGGAGGGCGCACTTTTGCTATGTTGCCAACTGTGTGCTTGAATGAAAACAGAAGACCGGCAATATCAGGAGTTGAAGGGGGCAAGAGCTTTTCACAAGGATTTAAAAAAAAAAGTAAAATCAACTATGACGTGCTGCAAAAACTTGCTTTACTGAAGAAGATACAATTTGCTTCATATATAAGTGGCATTTTAGAACTCTTCTACTTCTGCATCTTCAGGAAATATTGAGATGAAGGATGATGGTTTGGATTAATTATTGCACATCATATGGAGATGTGTAATAAAATACACACATGAATGTATGCTTGTTTTTTATTTGTAATTCTTGTATAATACACTGGATGGTGCTATCATACTGGCAAATGCTCATCAGATCCACGACCTTTGTGGTTAAATAATAGATTTCAAATTTAATCTGTGTAATATATTAGCTCATAAGCTTAGTTTAGTGGCTCATAAATAGATTTCTCTGATCTCATTGAATTCAACCCTCTGATTTGTCAACACCTCGAATGGTAATTTTTTTTAAACTTTTTTTTTTAGTGAGCTAAATGCACAAGGGCCATGTCTCATGTGCTATCTAAAAAAAAGCCTTAATAAATTAAATCCTCTTCAAATGAAAAATATGGAGATATTTTTTAGATAGATGCGAGAAGAGAGCTGTGTGTGTTCGAGGTGTATTTTAACTGAGGAAACAATCAGATGGCTCACCTGTGAAACCTATAGGGCTGCACCTGCATGTGCTGGAACTGCACTGGAGTGTAACCCTGGTTTGGGAGGAGTGGGTAAATAATACGGGACATTATGTAGGATCTCCACACAGGTGGGTTGCACTTGGTGGGTTTTGCAGTGGTAGTTCTGAACACCGGGAAGTGAAATTTGTAATGACCAGGGCGTTGGTGGTGACAGAGTAAAATACCAAAAGGGAGAGATACCGTAGAGAGAGAGAGAGAGAGGAAAAGGGGAGGGAGGGAGGGAGAGAGAGAAAGGGGGTAGCAGATACTTGGTAACGCATCACAGCAGGACAGGCAATCGAATCTAAAGGCGCTCAGCCAGCGACGGACACGGACGAGGAAGGTAGGACAATATGATAATAATATGATCATCCTATTATGAGTTGATAGACACGGGTCTGTGTTAAGTGGGCTGACTGCGGCAGAGAAGATGTTTTCACATAAAAAGATAATGTTTTCTATTATGTAGTATAACATTTCATACCCGCTATAGTTATGCGTAAGTCACGACTTTTAGGCGCACTAATAGTTGTTATAGTTTGGCATGTGATTATGCATTGTCCTCTGAATTTGCGCCGCATAGTAGAGTTTAAGAAGTAGTAAATTGATCATGGAAATTGTGTTTCGATGAGTCAAATATCAGTCAAGTGAGAGGACCGGTTAGATCATGGGCATTATTTAAAACGATCACTTTATTCAAGTTATGTCATATTTTGCTGTGGTCCACCCCAACTGTTGCTGTTATCTCATTAGAGGTTATTTTAGTAATGAAGCAGTCCGTGAATGTGAGGTAGTGTGCATGCATGCGCAGAGGTGTCAGGTGTACAGTGTTATCTCAGGTAGCCCTGGCGAGTCCAGAGGTGCCTGCTGGGAAGCGCCTTGGTGACCACTCATTTATTCATGTGACACTTGAACGCTTCAGCGACGCAACGCAACGCAATGTTATTTCCTAGAAATTAATTTTACCTGAGTGCTCATACTTCTCAGCCGGTAACCCCCCCCCCCCCCCAGCACTTTGCAAAAAGCTTCAAAGTTTATCAGAACTTTTACATGGACATTAAAACATATAACGTATAAAATCTGAATATGCTGTGGGACATTATGACCTTTTTTAATATGTTCAGTAGTAGTGCAAGATAAGACACCAGTCCAGTGGAGAGCAGTAGGCTAACTGTTTATGAGGTAGCAAATGAGTCTTCATTACAATTAGAACGGTTTGCATGTATACATCATTTCCAGAAGACTTAAAAAATATATTTCATTACAGTCATTTTTGTTATTGAGTAAGATTCAGTAGCACTATGTGACATTTAAAACGACTTCAAAGGTTATAGATAAAAAAGGCTACAATATTGTTCAGTTTCCAATCTGCACAGTGTGCACAGTGATATGCTACAGCCCTATTATATAAACATGTTTGATATTCATGATAACTGTAGATTGGATTATAATTTTTTCTTTTGGTTTACCTGTGTATCTGGCTCAGATGGGTTACACAAAATAAATGCATTTGGCACAGAAGGAGTGATAAAGCTTCTTCTGTCTCTGAGGAAATGCTGTCACTGCTCCTGTTGAAAGCTGTTGTATGGAAATTGGTCATGAGCCCATGTTTGAGGTTGACTATCTGCTATTGTCACCCCTGCTATGATGTTAAAGTACATCATAAAATGCGCATATGCTGCTCAAGTCTTTAAAATGACTGTCAGTAGTATACCATCTCACGTTCAAAGAATCAGGCATTTTACATTTTACGCTTATGTATGTGATAAGCTGGAGAGAAACTGCCCCTATATTTCCTCTGAAAGTTGCCTTCCCTGAGTGTCTGTCAATCTTGAATCCACTCAGAATACGAGGAAGAAGAAAAAAAATACTGAAATGGAGAGTCCATATCTGACAGACACGTTGACTGACAGGCTCAAATGAAACCCAATATGAGGGATAGAGGAATGAATTGCAGATACAGGGACTCTAGTGGACTCTCCTATAAGGTCTCAGACAGGGAGCACAGCTAGGCATGTGGACAAGAAAGGATGTAAGTATTGTAAAAGTGGAATGGGGCAAAACTGTGGATGAGGAAACTGAGAGAAGGCAATATGGAGTGAGAAAAAGTGAAATATTGAAATGAAGCATCTCATTTTGGCCTGTGGTGTTGGCTCTTACCTGTGCCATTTTGTGGAAATCATAATGTGACTGGATCCACTGGGAAACGCTTGGCATTGATTGTGAGATGTGAAAGCATCTGAATAATCTATATACAGTACCTGCTCTTGAGTAACTCTCAGACCCAGGCCCATGAATGTGATCTTTCTATTAATTCATTTTTGTGTTGTTCATCTATTTGTAGGCTTACTTTCATATATTCAAGAACTATTTTTATCAAGTGTTACATTTTTTTGGCAGAAAGATTTGACTCTATTTGTCAGCTTTTGACACAAACCTCAAATGTTAGTTTTCTGTTTTTCTGCCTCTTCCCAGCTGCTTTTTGGTTTCCACACAACATTCCCGATGCTTGCAATTATGATCGTTGTACTTCCCACTTTTTCCATTTCTACACCAACCTCTGTCCTGATCCAGCTGTGTGTGATCATTAAATCAGCCAAGGCAGTCGGGCAGAACTGAAGAAAACAGGTTGGAGAAAAGGAGGGGGGAGGGGGGCTGAGAAGATGATTTTGCTCAGCCAGTTGTATTACAGGTGAACCATCAATTCCTGCATGCTGCTGTCCTCATGGATGTGAAGCCATGCTTTTCAGAATTTGTAATGGTGGGCAAAAGGCTCACAGTGCATCCAATCAATGACACTGTCTTTTTTAGAGAAGATGATGGCTTAAATAGTTGGTTGTAAACAAACCATCCACAATAATCCTGTTGTAGTCTATTGCTACTAATCCCTGTATGCCTGTATTGATTTATTATTGTGCAAGTGTGAAACTGTAATGAAGGAATTTGGAAATAGAAATTTCCTGAAGGAAAAGGATGGAGGCTTTTCATTTCTCACAGTTTAAACATCAGGGATTCATATCTAAGCTGGTAGCATTTACCGCATCGAATCATATTCTCCAACGGAAATAAACCATGCCATGTAAAACAAACAGAACAGCAATTTAATGGCACCTCTGTTGTGTGACAAATCCTCGCTGTTGGTATTTATGCATGGAACGCTGCCCTGAAACAGCATGGTGACACAGGACAGGAGGAGAGACAATGAGGGTGAACTGAGACAGGAGACGTGGCTGAATGAGGAGAGAGGTGAAGTGTTGAGATGCAAAGGTCATCCATGCTGCAGAGGAGCTACTAAATGGTGTGTTTTGATCTTTGAATGGGGATAGAAGCCGTCAGTAGTTGCAGGGGTGGAATGACTGCAACCTAACAAAGAGAAAGACAAAAGGAGATGAATGAGTCTCTACAGGCTATCGGCTGCCCTCTGACACAGCTTTCTGTGTTTATGTTGTCTGATACACGCAGGCCTCTGCTGGGACAGCTTTGCCAAGCTCATCGCAGCGGATAATGGTCAAGTGAAAAGAGAGTGTGTCGAAGAAACGGGCATTTAAGACCGACATCAGAATTTGGAGGCACTCACTTCACATTACAGAGGCTTTGAGTTTGTTTACTGGGATAATATTTGAGTGAGGAGGAAATTAAAATAATGGGCTTTTGGCTAGTTTAGGCAAATATATATTGAAATGAATAGCATGCTGCTGCCATAATTACAGTCCAAACAAGGGAAAGTCATTAAGAATCTCATAAAAGTGTTATAGGCTGTCGATACAGTGAAACAGTGCTGAAGCTGAAAACATTGTGATTCAGTAGAATAAAACTAGAGCAGTGGACAAGAGGGGTATGACAGCTTATTGATCTGTGCTTTTCTTATCAGTAAATGGATGAGTGGGAAAAGTTATGGAGTGTATCATTTTGTTCTCGCTACAATTTTTCCACAAAAATGCGAAAAGCCTTAAAATCAGAGCGCTAAAACAGTTTTGTCAGTGAGTCTGCACTCTGGCAAAAGGCGACGGCTGCAGCAGACATGGTTGCCTGCTTCCTACACACCTTTATGTAGGATGTTCTTTAGTTTTTAAATCTCAGATGTGACGAGACAATTGGCTCCACCATTTCTATGTTTGTTTGTGTGTGTGCACCATTTTATGTTTCCATTTTAAGGAGTATGGCTATATAGTAATCCGCTCCCTCTGTTCTCTCTCAGCAAATATTCTTCTGAATTAATACACATCCTGTCAGAAACATGCTCAACGCAGTTCACTATTATGGCAAATTCTGCTGAAATGGAACCATTAAAAGCAGTTTACCTGCTCAGTCAGAATATCATCTTAAATTGGACAGGCCTAAAAGCCTTCAAAACTCCAAGGTGACATGGATGAACACACTCTAATTTCATGTTGTCTGCGCTTGTATGACAACATATAACATATGAGTCATCACTTCTTATCTCTTCATATAATTTGCTACTCAAATTGAAATCTTGTCGCCCGTAATTCTCACTTCTAGAAGTATACAGATACCTGTCACAATATTAGATATTAAATACTTGAGAAAAGGTTTGAATTTTTTTTTCTTTTACATCAGATTTGTGTTTTGTGAAATGCTGCAATCTCTTGTTGATGTGATGAACATGAATTTTAATTACACGATTGTTTACTTCAGTGAATATTGTCACCTACTGATACCATGTGATGAGTTTCAAAGCTTTAATCTTTTATCACATTGCTCTTTGGGTATAGATGGCACTCAGGGAGATACAGTGAATGTCAGCTAATCTGGATCAGACCTTGTTAGACCTTGAGGTATTTCTAAGACTTTTTTGCACATATCATCATGATATTGAGTGCCTGAACAGGGCTTAGAAAATGACAGTTTATTAAGTTGCTCTCTTGCTTTCACCATGTTACCGTAGAAGTATGCACAAACACTGACATAGCATACAGTAATTGACTCTACCAGATGGACTGTTATCAACACTTTACCCCTATCACTACATACATTTGTCATCTCTAATAAGTTTTTAATGTTCCTATTTCACACGTACTGCAGCTCTTCAGCATTTACTGGACAAATGTAATCGGCTGTCTCACCCAGCTGAGTGTCAGTGTGTGGCCCAAAAAGGAAGCCTCTCACTCACTATTTATTCCAAGTGAACACTAATCAACCCCTATCCTCTCCCTCAGGCTATACATCATTCAAACACACACATGCACATCATGGTGTTGGTCAACACAGGACAATGTGTGTATGAGTTGTGCCAGCTAAAGCATTTTGTGACACGGTGCCATAATGCGGCGCCACGCAGCACTCCCATCCTGTTCCTAATAATTACTGTCTCCCCAGGTCCTGTGTAAACTGTCCTCTCTCTCCTACTGTGTTTTGCGAAGCTTTACTGTCAGTCCATACAGGATCAAAGAAGTTGCAGCCAGCATCTCCAATAAAGGAGCAGAGTTTGGCTTGGCATGTGTCCTATAGTCCCCAATCTTCTGTTTGCCTGGCAGGGAGTTACTGATCTTTTATTGAGAGGACGCTTCAGTCCAGCTATACTCTGAAGAAGCCAAACAGCAGGGGCTCGCTTCAATTCTGCTGAGATGGAAGCTGTAGATGTCGTGTTTTCCAATTCATTAACGCCTGACTCATTTAGTGAGTTGGGGTAAGTTTGCAAAGATATTGTGTAAAAGACTGATGATGATTCACAGGGTTCTTAAAAAACTGAAGAATGGTTTACTGATGTGGAAGTAAACACAAGTAAAGTGTGAAAGTAAAGTGCTTTCTAGGAGAGCATACTTATACTGTATGCTGTGCTGTGTGCTGTTGGTCCGAAAACTCAATCCAGCACTCCCCACTGTGGTCTCTAGAGTTGTGTGTTGCAGCGAAATGTTGTTTGCTTGTTGTCTTGAACTTTTTTTTTTCTGGAAACCTCAGCAACTAATTTGCAAAGAAAGTGGAACATCAGCACCAGCAATTTCATACATAACCAGAACAAAGTGTACAGTTTACTCAGCATCAGTGTGCCATGCCAGTTTGATTATCATTTAGGAAGTTCTACATGCTCTGCAGCTCAAATGCAATCCTGTTTACATTGCACAAATGTTATGTGAGTGAGGTTTGCTGAGTACATTGCACTTTTGACGTATGAGTGAGGTTTGCTGAGTCAGGCTTTCAGAGAGCCATGTCATGTTGGAGATGAACAGATCAGGAGGGCGGGAAGGAAGACATTACTCAGCTCATCAGAGCAGCGCTGTCCCTCCCTCCTCCCTGACAAAGCCAAATGTCTGCTAATCTGTCTGTGATCGCTGTGCTAATGAGTGATGGCTTTATCATGAGGGCAGAGGGCGGTGCAGAAATCTCCCATTGATCTGCTGTGATAATCCAGATTTGGCTGCCGGCTGAGCCCCGCCACCACCACCCGAGAAGGGTGCCTGTGAGGTTAAAGCAAGTCAGACACAATTGCCACTTAATCAATAATATCAAGTGCTGTAAGCCTGGAGATACAGCCATGTGGGCAGGCGGACCCCTCTAGAGAGAGCACAGCAGGTCCAGATATTACTCTTCACTTTACACTGCCTTAATCACACATTACAGTCAGATAAGCTATAGGACCACAACTCATTAAATAGAGCTGGATCTCAGCCACCCTAAGCTTCGCCCAGTGGGAGCTGTATGTGTTCCTAATAGTCATTCTGGAGGCCTTAAAATAGGCTGCCTTTAAATCTGGATTCAGGGCAGGATCTTACGCATGCTGGCAAGTATCACAGGTGTAAACATTGGAATTGATTTAATGGACTCAAAATAGTTTAGATTCAAATGCCTGCTGCATAAATGTGAGAAACTGATGATTCACTAATCACACGTGAATAATAACTGACATAATAAAAAACACAAAACCTGGAGAGTAGTCAGTGGTTATCATATCCATCTTTGGGTACAGAGAAGGTGTCTTGGACCCCACACTTAAAATGACTACACAACAAATAGATGGCCCACTCATAACTTGTATTTGTTGTGTTGACATTTCACATTAGGTCACAGGAGACGTAATTATCTCTCAAAGCCGAGCACTAAGATAAAAAACAGACTACATATTGGATAAGCCAAGCTGTGTGGGAAATCAAAACAGGAAGAGACAAGAGCCAATGCGGATAATACCGAGAGCAGAAGAGAGAAAGAGAGAGATGACTAGAAAGAGTGAAAAACAAACGAACACAGACAGAAAAAGACAGGCAAGGGGAGAGTGAGAGACTGGTACGAGACGTTGTCAGGGGTGAAGGGGGTAAGCTGAAGATGAGCAGTGACTCTGACAGAGTGAAAGAGGGGGGTGAAGAAAGTGAGGAATTGATAGATAGTGACAGTATAGTCAGTGGAGTGGGACAGTGCTGCAGTGGGGACCAGCTTGCATGTAGGATCACCCTGCTGCTCAGCCCTGTCCTGCACAGTTTAATTGCCCCTATGCATAACTAACTGATTGGAACATCTCCGGCTGTTTTACGTCATGCTTTTACACTAACGTACACCACTGCTTTGATCTGTGATCTGTGATCTAAGTGTCTGGTGTGTCACCCCACTACCCAAATTCAAAATATAGAAAAAGTACTTGCTATCACTTCAGAATTGATTTTCATTTATGGATTAACAATAGACAAAAGCTAAATGTTAGTTTGTATTTACTGATGCTATAAATAAAAAGTTTGGTAACGAGCGTTCATTTTCAATTACCATTACTTGAGCGGCACACAAAATAGTAGTCAGTATGTTCTGAATTATATATTTGACTCTATCTAGAATTTATGTGGCTGAAAATGAAAAACTTAAATTTTCTGACAGATTTTCTGCATTTGAATTATGGTTCATACAAAATTATTTATTTATTATCAACAAACTGGTTTTGATTTTTGAGTATGGAGCTTGAACCACGGCCAGTGTTTCTCAGGTGTGGGGCAGAATTTTGATTGCCAACCCCCCTCCACCTTCCCGCTCTCCTTCCACCACATTGTTATCTTGAAGTGATTGCACTGGTAAAAATATGCCTCATAAACTGTACTTTGTATGTGTACATAACAGTTTAAGTCAGCCAAAAGAAAAAGGAAACGAATTACTGTTTTCAATCATGTTATTTTAAGTGGTACTAAAACATGTCAATAGCGGCATCAGCAATATGCTGTACTGAAGAGGAACATAACAAATTGGCAGATCGGGAATTTATAGAATCAGTGCACCCAAGTTACAAAGACCATACTTTCACCACTTATCCCTTATGGTATCCAGCCATTCAGATATTTTTTCAGTCTGACCAAGACAATGGATTTTGTGATGAATTTTGTTTGTGGTGCTTAAAATATTGAGAAATTGTTTTATAGTGACTATCTGCTACCCTTAAACAGCCACTGAGGGGCTGTTTGTTGATGTAATAAATGTTCACATTTCTAGATAGTTCAGATTTATTTTACAATTTGTTACAGCTCAACAGTGCTGTTCAGGATAGTCCATAAAGTATAAGCACAAAATAATCAAACAAAATAAAGACGGCAGGGCACGGTCAAAAACTGTGTGCCTCTCACACAAACCAGCAACACCTAAAACTGATCAACCCTGACCTCCCTAAGTACAATTCTCAATGTATCAAAACCAAGTAAGTGCTGTCTGGTGGTCAGAAGTGTTCACATAAACAACACAGACACAATGGCTCCTTCAGGCATTTTAGATAACTCAGTAGCAATGTCTTGTTTACTGTAGATAATTTACACATCGTCTGTGGACCATGTCCACCACTGTACCTTTTAACATTAGTTTTTATTAACACCTGTTGAGCCATTGAATGTCTTCGTGGAAATATATGTCACTATTTGAGTTTTTCAAACTTCAATTTTTCATTGTGTTGATCACCCCAAATTCAATTAAATAAATCTCATCTGGGGTGGTTGCAGCTGTTACTTAAAAACCTGGGCATTATGTGCAAAATTAGTCAGGGGTTATGTTGGAAATGAGCTGTTTATAATTTGGGTCAACTTTCCACCCACAAAACATTTGGCCATACTTTTTGATTTGCAAGTGTGCAAAATGACAAAGACAGATTCAAAGAAAGTCAAGAAACAAAATAAATTCAGTTTAACTTCAATGATGTCTGCTCAGTGCAGTTTCTTTATGCTGTGTACAAATGATAAAAATACATTAATATATAATTAACACTAATTCCTCATGTTTGTAATTTGCTCAAAGCAGGATCCTAAGCAGCAGCTTACTTTGCTTATGCCTGGAATGTTATGACAGGAGACTAGAATAATACACACAATCCAGTTTACACATACAGACAGTATAATAGATAGGTACAGCAGGTCACTGTGACCACCTAGTGCTCTAGTTATAGTACAGTACATCTGTAACTTTGTGGGGGATCTTTCCTGGTGAGAATGTTTAACATTGAATCCTCCTGCATCCTAGAGAGAACAGAGAGCCGGATGCTGCTGCAAGCAGGGCTGCTGCTCATATTTTTCATGGCATCCACTGCGCTCTCCAACCCAATGAGTCTGTCTCAACCAGTATCCATCACTCATATTCACCCATTCGTCATCTCAGAATGTCCTTTAGCCTTTGAAGGAATAGTGAAGATGCTGGATGACTGTGTGTGTGTGTGTGTGTGTGTGTTGTGTGTGTGCAGAGCGAGAGATCAGTTGGCTATATGAAAGGGGGTTGCATTCAAACAAAGTGAAGGCCATGCATAAATCAGCCACCTTCATACATTACATACTAGAACAAGGAAATAATAACAGATTTTGAGATGATACCACAGTCAGTTTTAAGGCAGGAAGTCTGAAAAGTTGAATTTCTCAAATTTTCAGTTTCTACTCAGAAAATCAACAGAGCATAGTCTGATTCTGTTAGAAAAGCAGATGTACATGTAGAAATGATACAAGAAAAGAACAGTTTCAATTAAATGTGTGTTCATTCGACAAACAATTTTTCAGGAAAGAGAATGTTTTTATTTTTAGACTTGAATGCAAGGAGTGCACTTTATTATTTGTCTTCATCCAGACTGATCAACCCTAAACATAAGCTTGGTGTGTTGTGGTTCCAAGATTTGATAAACTATGTATGTCGGTACATTTTGGGTCGGCTGTGGCTCAGGAGGTAGAGCAGGTCTCCCACTAATCTGAAGATCGGCAGTTGGATCCCTGGCTCCTCCTGTCTGCATGTCTAAGTGTCCTTGGGCAAGATACTGAACCCCAAATTGCTCCCGAAGGCATCAGTGTGTGTGTGTGTGTTTGTGTGTGTGTGAGAGAGTGAATGAGCATTAGAAAGTGCTCCTGATGAGCAGGTTGGCAGCTTGCATAGCAGCCTCTGCCATCAGTGAGTGAATGTGTGTGTGATGGGTGAATGTTGAATGTAGTCTGTTTAGGCCGTTTCATCAGCTTTGTGAGATACCCATAATACCCTTTACTTAACCAGAGGAGTAGAGGGTATGAGTTGGGGGGGGGGCAGAGACAAATGTATGTAATGTGGAGTAAAAATCTGTAGCAGACACAACCGTGCAGACTGTAATGTTATGGAAAATGAAATGAAATAATGCTGAGGAAACAAGAATCCAAATGAAAACAAATGTGCCTGTTCAAACTGACACGCATACACCACATATGGTAAGCACGCACACATACACACACGCACGTATATACAATGAGTAATGACTTTTCTATACCTTGCGTCTCTTTTTCACTCACCTGTAAATTTTTAGCTGCTTGTCTGAATTGAATCCACCACATACTGTTTTTCTAACAGGGCAGCAGCACAGAGCAGCATGTGTGTTGTATTTTATGTCTTCTCACATAGATATCTTTATTTGGCTATTCCTGCCATACCCGAGGGACAAGCGCTGTGCTTTCTGTGTACACAAGTATTACCATGAGCCGTAACACAGCAGGCTTTGGGGAGAGGGAGAATTTAGAAAGATAACCATTCAAAATTAAATTGTCACCATTTGAGTTTGGCCACCAGTGAGGCCTTGCTAGGACAAGTGATGACAGTGTAAAATGAGGGAATAAATGACAAGCAGGGGAAAGAGACGCAGATGTGGGGAAGGAGGGAGAAGGACTGAAATCAGGAAGACATTGCCTGAGCTGCCTCCTAATAGTAAGCCTCACACTACGGTGGACCAGTACATGATCTCCAACCTGTCGGCTGTGCAGTAATTTACAGTTAATTGAAAGCATGTATTTGCTGGTCTCCTGCCAGCAACATTGACAATAAACACTTGCAAGCAAACATCCTGAACCATGAATACAGAATAAGAATCCTATTCATGCCATCCACATATTAAGTACGATTATGTGTCGTGAATTTGGACCATACAGTTGGTTCAGTAAACTTGCACTATGCACATCATGAAAATAGCATTTCCTTTTTGCATTGCATTGTAAAGCAGACAATTACCAGTGTAGTGTGATGATTATGGCTATTAAACAGTGTGTACTGTAAATGAGCTGTTGTTGTGAACTTGCCTTCATGAACACCTCATCCGTCAAGGACACACACACGCACATGCATGCATGCAGGCACGCGTGCAAGAAAACACCTGCTTGAAGCATGCAGAGTTTCAAATATTTTATCTGTCCCCTAATTATACTGATCATCACACATTCTACTCACTTACACGGTATTCACATAACATAAAGGAGCTGAAATGTCTGTGGCCATTATGTGCCTACACTGAAACTGCAATGTGGGCAATCAGCTAGCCAAATAATTGTGACAGTATTTTGTGTTTATGTGTCTCATCAGGTGCAGGTGATGTCGTGGAGTGTGGGTTTAGGCGGCAGGATGACATTTGCCAAGCTCCTCCTTCCCTTCCTAGTTCTCCACTCTTTCTGTGAAGGTGAGTCCTATAAAAAAGAATTAATATATATAAATCTTAAAAGACTTTTATATTGTGAGTGCTGATTGTGAAGGGAAGGCATTTTTTGTGCTCAAGTTATACAATAACCATAAATTGCAAAGTGCAAATTTTGCAATTCAGTGTATGCTAGTGTAGCTTCTCAGTGGCTGGAAGTAGAGGACAGCTATAATTTGTTAATACGTACAACAGTGTGACTTTGAAGCTGCATTATTAAGAAGTATGTTCAGTCAGACTACCTTGAATAAAGGCATAACGTTTTAAATAGAGGATTATGAATAAATATGTTTTTTTTTAACTATTTTTATCAAAGACTTGGTAAAATATGAATATCTTCCTGAGTGCAGTAAGAAGCAGAGTTTGATAGCACCTATCCCACTTTTCTCTCTGTTCCTCATTATCATTTGCCTGAAAGGATTTTCTGTTACCTCTATGTGTCAGGCTTTTCCCTTGCTTTTCCTTTGCTTTTTTTTCCTTTCAGCTGTTTTTTTTTTTTTTTTAAACATTTAAAGTATTTTCAGACCCATCTCCAAAAGTTTTATTGGAAGATTAAAAAAAAAAAAAGAAAAAAAAAAAGTTTTTCATGAACAATCAAATTTGTGAATAATTTAAATCTGAAGCTGCTCTGATCAAAGACAAATGACTGGCAGCACAACTGAGCTCCACTTTAATTCTACTTAACCTCAGCTCAGCCTTTGACACAGTGGACCATAATGCCTCAATCAGCTATCTGAAGAACTATGTGGACACTGCTTCTTTGCCCCCCTGCCCTCAGGAAGGCGCTACAGAACACTGCACGCCCGCACAACAAGACTAAAAAACACCTTCTACCACAGAGCTGTTACACTTCTGAACTCCACCCCCCTCCCAAACTGATTATTCACTGTATACATGCTGCCTCTGGGGCAAATCATGCATAGACATGATGTAGTTGTCCATTGCTACTTGGATGTTTCGCAACTATATGTCCCACTGAAGCCTGGTACCACCAATGTCTATTGTGTTATATCCTGCCTTGCTGAAATTAAAAAATTGGATTTTCAAAAATGTCCTGCCGTTGAATGACTCCAAATCAGAAATAATTATAATAACCACCTCTGGCCCCAGCACTAGCAGCACTAACAATCTCTCCTCTACTCTGGGTGCCTTATCTAATAATGTTTGAAAAGAGGACAGCAACCCAGGTATTGTTTTTGACTCTGAGTTGTCTTTAGATGCTCAGATTGCCAAAGTGTTATATTCCTGCTTTGGCTAATTGAAACAGCTAACCAAGATCAGGTCTTTCCTTTCCTCTGCAGGCTTTGAAAAGGTCATCCATGCTTTTATCTCTTCCAGACTTGATTATTGCAATGCAATTTATTCAGGTATTAGCAGGCGAAACATAAAAAAAACTTTAGTTGATACAAAACATTGCTCCTAGGTTTTTAACATGTACTAAGAGAGGTGACCACATTTCAACAATCCTTGCTGCCCTTCAGTGGTTACCTGTGAGTTTTAAGAATTCATTTTAGGATTTTACTGCTTGATTTGAAAACCTTGAATGGTCAGGCACAGATCTGATAACTATCCATGAGCCTGATCACTGCCTGAGATCCTCCAGCAGAGCCCTTGTTATTGTTCCAAAATCTTGACTTGTCACGGAAAGGGACCAGGCCTAGGCTGTTCGGGTCCCTCAGCTGTGCATCTCCCTGCCTTGAGATCTCAGGCAGGCAAAACAGCAAACTCATTGTCCTCTTTAAAAAAATATTTTTAAGGCTCACTTTTATCTTATTGCTTTTTTTAAACTGATGGTATTTGTTGTAACTATTTAAATGATTTAGTCTTTTTTACTTTTATCTGTTTATAGCACTTTGTAACTTTGTTTTTGAAAGGTGCTATATAAATATTATTATTATTATTGTTATTATTATTATTATTATTATTATTATTATTATTATTATTATTATTATTATTATTATTATTATTATTATCTAAGAATGGTCTATTTTGTCACATTTTGTCTCTGTCAGTTCTCACCTCTGGTCTGTCTTGCATAATGTCTCACAATGTTAAGCGTAGTACTTCAAAATATTATCTCCTCACTGAGTATGTCTCTGTGAGTACCTCAGAGAGAGATGGTTGTAGTGAGAGAGAGAGAGCCTCGATGTTGTGGAAAGTCATGGTAACTGTTTCACAGTGACAGGCAGGAGACACCTCCAATCACACACAGTGCTGAAGAAGCGGGGAAAGTTATTAAGTGAATGCCACAACCTCTTTCCATCAAGCTCAATGAGTTTATTGAGGCATTTGGTATATCTCTGGAGTCCCTCAGTCTCTCGCCTCTCATTCTTACTTCACACCTTGTGTTTGCTTTGTATTACCTCTCCTTTCCTCTCTCCTCTCCCTCCCTCCCTCCCTCCCTCCCTCCCTCTTGCTTTCTCTAACTATCCCATTAGCACACTGACCTTGTGCTCCTCTTGAGCATTACCTCCCTGATCCAGAAAATTGGATTGATGATCATTGTTGTGATTATTTTGTGGCTGTAATCAATCAGCATTTCGCTATCCAAGCCTGTCGCAGTGTCTCCTAGTAATTAATTCACAGGTATGGACAGGAGCTTGTTAACCCTCTTCCCCACCACGCCTCATCCCGTGAAGCTCGCTCCATGTTCTTGGCACTTACAAGAGCCACGCTGGCAAGGCAATCATGAGCATCTTCTTCCGCACAGGCAGGCACATGACTGAACAAAAAGCTCTCACTTTCAAAGCACTGAATCACTATATCAAGCGCTCGCACTTCAAACAGACTGCCCTCCCCTTCTCTTGCTTCAGTGTCTCTCTGGTCTGCCGCCCAACTCAGTTGATCAAAGACCATCAGCTTTGTTTCCTGATCTTCCCAACAAAACAGCTTGTATCGCGCTGCGTTCTGACACTGCGGAGGCCCACACTTGGCAGACTATTAACCCTTGAAAATGCACTCAAATGTGTGTTATTTTATTGGAAGCAAGATATTCCATTTAATATCTTTTAACTCAAGACCATGATCATATGGTATGGAGCACAACATACGATAATACAAGTACAGCAAATGTTCCTTAAAAAAGGTAGGAGATTCTTCAAAAAGGCACTTAACAATATTGCAAATAACTTTTGGCTTTGGTTGTAATAACAAAATTAATTTAAATATTGATGGGCTGTTTAAATAATAGTTTTGAAAGTACCTTCCTCTATAATTCATCAAGCTTATTCCCCCCCTACAGATAAATCAATATGAGGTACTCGCAATTTTTCACTTGAATATACAATGCTATGTACATGCTTAATTTGTTATGATTGAATACACTCATGTTTCAACAACATGCAGGCTATAACATTGTTTCTCTCCCTTTTTATCACAGCATTCAGATTTAAAGCTATAATTTGTGAAAAGTGAGCTTTTCACAGTCATAAAAAACCTAAGCAGTCATTTTCATACTGACAGCCATCCACTGTTAAATATCTGACCACAGTGTCGGATGGGTTTTATAGACCCTGGAGGCATAAATTACAGTACCTACAGACAGACCATGTGCACATTTTGTTCAAGTCAAAGCGTGAAAATGATCTTAAAAACTGACAGCAGCATTATGCTCTGTGTGTAATTGATGTTCTATGCTTACACTGCTTTCTATTGCTGCTAAGTGTTTTTGAGTGTGGTTATCTGTAAAACCTTCCATATATCCGTGGTGCCAATAGAATGAACTCTGACTTTATTGATCCACTGACTTTTCATCTAGCGCCACCAACAGGTCAAAGTTTCACTTATTTTGTGAAATATCTACACACATCGACACACATATCTATACATGTACTTGACTGACTTGAAATTCTTTACAACATTCACTGTTCTTAGAAGATCCTAATGACTTTGGAGACCCCCTGACTTTTCCTCTAGAACCACCATTAGGTTGACATTTATAGTTTTAAAAGGACACACACAAACACACACACACACACACACACATTTTGTACAGTACATTGGTTTATGCCCATATATATATACCTGCAAAACTAATCAAGGCCGGTGGTGAGTATATGTCCATTGGGAAAAGGGAGGTGCTGTTTGCTTATGGCTTCAGAGACCAAGACGCTGATTTATAGATTGTGTACACAGGGTGAAATACTTTTCGCTTATTAAAGAAGAAATATGTAACACTGACAGCAAGCGTTTAAAATAGGTATTGCAGTCAAAATTTAAAATATTGGAGAGAGTCGTTTCCCTCCGTCCCCTCCTCCCCAGACTTTATTCTCAGGGGTTTTTAGGTGAGGTGGAATCTATATCAGTTGATCCAGTTTGTTTGCTTGCTTTCATGGCTGCGGCACACTGTGTTTGCATGCCAGTGTTTCATATCTGAAAACCTGAGGTGTCCAAATGGGCGTCAACCTGATCTCATAGAATGTGAAATGGCTACAACCTCTGAACACCGCATTACATGGTGGTGGAAAGTAATGTGTTAAAATTAGGTGCTAGCACCACGATGGAGTTCAATGGGCTGTGATCAGAATTACATAGGCTAAAACAAAAACAGACTTTCTGCACCAAAATGGAAGAACATACTGACTGCAGTATTATAGTTGCAGAAGCCAGTATTTCAACGTAGCGTGTCTCCCTACTCTCCGATAACATATCATAGTCATTTTATGAGTTGATACACTAAATATATTACATATTGGTCCTTTTAAATCTCAAATTACCACCACTGAAGAACACATATGTATTGTATTTTCACTTCATTTGATTTTGTTTCTAATGTTATCAAGTGGGTTTTATTTTCCATTTAATGGTACACTAATGTTTTTTCATGCTATTATGTTCTTTTTATGTCCTTTTCATGTGCTGCATTTCTTGTATAAAAGGTGCTGTAGAAATAAAGATTATTATTATTATTATTATTATTAATTCAATTTAAATCAGCATTAGTTTGACTTTGTGTTTAGTTCTCATCAATGTTAGCATGCTACCACTGTAACATAGTAATCATGGTAAACATTACACCTACCCAGCATTAGTATGTTAGGGTACGAGATGTTACTGTAGTGCCACACAACATTACTGCTGCAAAGAGGGTGGAAAAGGCATATTTTCATCAGTTGCTGGCAGGAAAAGCCAGTTTGTTAAACCTGATGCTGTTACTCTTAAAGAGAAGGTTTGGATGAATTCCATATACGACATTTAGAAAAAAATTATCAGCCGCTTTTTAACCTCAGATGTTGCCAGTTTCCAAAGACAAAAAGGACATTGCTGAAGCATTGTATATTACAACACATGTATTTCTTTCAAAGGTAAGCTTATTGTTAAGTATTGCACTGAGACATATACTATAGAGACATGTATAGCTGGTTATAGTTGGTATTTGCTCAGAATCCTTAGTGCTGCCACTACTACTATCACTGTGCAGTGTGTGCGTGCATACATGCCATTATTCCTGTTGGTCAATTATAAAATTGCAGTAATTTCAATAGTTTTTCTCAATTAAACAAACAGGTTGCAGTACTTGTGTTCACCCAGTCTGAGCAGTTGACAGTAGTGGAATTAAAGATGTGACTGCCAAAAGGCCAACACTAGAAGATCTACCCTAGTGTAAACTCCTGACTGTACTCACCTACAGTTCTCACTGAGTTTACCTTAGAGTCTGTGATAGTAAATATGCTTCGAGAAAAAGGATACTTTGCACTACATATTGGGATGGGAATATTGGGGCTGAAAACAGGATGATGTGTAACTCATCTGCAACTGTACTTCAGTGTTGACATTTCTGGCTTTGAAAAAAAATCTAATCAAGCAAAGCAGCCATAGTCTCCTGAAAACTTCAGTACCAGTTCCCAGATGTCATGCACTCTCTTGAACTGAATATATTTGCTCCAGTCATTCATACAGTGTCATATGCTGAATATATTTGTTTCAGCTGCTTATATACTGTCACACACTGAATATATTTGCTTCAGCCCCCTTGTGGGAGGTGTGACCATGATATATGTTTGGGAGGCAGTGTTAAATACAGACTGTATGAGTTAAACAGAAGAACAAGTGTGGGTGTATGGGCATCAGTTACAGCAACTGGATACCCATGATTTTCAGTTTTAGTATTTGCAGTTGTGTTTTTGCACCTATACCTCCTAAAGATCACTTGGCCAATGCTGCTTAAATACACCGCTTTACTGTATCTATTTCAAATTAACTGCTGTTGTGAAAATGTGAAATGAATCACTTCCTGTACAAGGCTGTGAAAGATCTACGAGACACCAAGAGCAACAATTGTAAAAATATACTCACTAATTAAAGCTGGACTGAGGGACTTTTGTTATTATTTTATCCCGATTCAAAGTTAGCAGAGGGCTAGCCAGAAATTAGCCTCTCGGCCGGAGGAACTCTGGTGCACATGCTCTGCCCATAGAGCAAGCGCAGTATGCATCCATCTGGCCAGGCTTGGAATGTTGCCATAGACAACCGATTAAAAACTCCAGTATATTGTTAACTTGACAGTGATAGACTAAATCAGCATTATGTGAACTTGTTTGGCAATGGAACAGACATTTATTTATATGTAAAACCTCTGCTCTACAGGTCTAAGTATCAAAAAGCAATATGGCGTTAACAGCATAAACAGATCACAACACTGTAGGTAGTTTCAGGACACATTGTGAATTACTTTTCCTTTTCTCTTCATCACAGGCTCCAACCAGCCTCCGCGCTTCCTGAACTACTTCTTCTCGACCTACCTTCTCATCTATGAAGATATGCCTGTTGGTGAGTCTCTGTGGAGTGTCAGCACGCTTTATTGATGCATCTCCACTGTCTAAAGAAAATACAGTAAAGCTATCTTTTGGAATGGCTTTGTCAACTTGTTTACTGCACAGGAATGGTGTGTCCTCTCTCTTGAACACAAACTGAGAAGGAAAAAACAAGTACAGAGAAATGTCATAATAGACACTGACAGCGATAACAATGGATGTCCTGGGTGTTTTTGCTAAATGTGTTTCTATGTGTATGGTGTGTTTGTTTGTGTGTGATAAGAAGGAATGAGCCTGGTCGTCAGAGTGATTCTTGGAGTCTGTCTGATATATAACTTGCACAAAAACTTAAGAAATCTTGATATTTTGGATATTTCACATCCCGGTGTTGATATGTGGATGAAAGAATTTGTCTAGATTTGATATCTCCATGTTATTATAGGCTTTCTAGCTGTATCAAACTGTGTGTATGCCTGCATGACAAATAGGCATACCACAATCAAAATACTGTAATACTGTACTGGACACCCATTGTGTTACACACGGCTCTGCACACAACTGTGCAGCATCTCTCAAACACCTTGTCCTGGTTGCTGAAGCAAACCCCTAGCTGGTGAGAGGAGGGGTGTTGCTCAGATCAAATATCCATGCTGTGTTTGGATGTGTTCCCTCATCTCTCTGATAAATAATCATATGCTTCTGCATGCCATACGGAGCTGAAGCTACTGGCTCTGAGGCCATGAGCTGAAGTCACTGATCTGCTGCGTACAAGGCCAGATAGTGTTGGGAGTGTGTGCACATGCATGTAGACCAGGTTTAACTGAAGAAAGTCTGCTTTGCTCTTCTCCTTTATATAGTTTAAATGGTGCTATCGTGCACCTTACATGAACCCTGCGCATATACATCATCACCAAGACTTAGCCAGGCAACCTCCATGGTAACTGAATGCCGCCAATCAGGGTGACTGTGGAAACCGGATCACTATGCACAAGTCATGCCATTTGGCTTCCAGTCAGACAGACAGGTGCTCATTTATGTTCATCAAATTTGTGCTAAAGTAATGGCATAATGAAGTATTGAATATGATTAAGTGCCCTGAAAGTCTAATTTAACAATTCTTTATTCTTTGCACAATCCCTGAACCTTGAGATGAAAAAAAAAATATTTTTTAATCTGCCCTTTATTCAAATCAAGAGTTAGAGTGATGTCTGCATTGAAACTTCTGGTGGCCTATTCTATTAAGCCAGTGTGCTGGATGATATAATCTCAAATTTGTGTTTGAGGAAATGTGAATGTTTGGGGAGAAAAGGGTCTTACGGTATTCTTCACCATGTCACATCCTCTACACACATAACGCACACACATTTGACTCAGTTGGTTGTGTTTTTGTGTGTTCATGCGTTTGCGTGCTGGAGGGCCTCCTGGATGAGGACATCTGCTGAGCTAATAAACAATAATCTTGACAAATTGTCACTGTCCGATCACTCAGCCCGCCCTCATAATCACACCACTGAAGAAGTCATTACAGGCCGGGCCAGGGACATGACTGACAGCTCTTTGGACCACTGGAAGGCATTGCTGGATCAAAGCCCAGCTGCCCAAGGAGAGGACACAATGATTCATAGCCAGAGGGCAACCTGGACAGAGTGGTTAGGGAAATTAGCCACGCCACCCACCAACACATCTATGCCCTTCACTGGTACACCAGCTGACTTAATGAAGAGATGGCCTTTTGCCAGAGAGTACTTAGTTTTGTTGGACATAGATGCAAAAGCTAGACCACTATGAATACAATAGTGTTTGGGGTCATCAAGATGATGATGTACTGTCAGCAGGTAACTGTCACCTTTCCTGGATACGGTACAAAACATGCGATTAAGATGACGATGACAGGCGATAGGCGGAGGACACTGGGATGGTGATGAGAACGAAAACTTGGCATGTGGATTTTGAACTTTTATAACTCTTAAGAAAAAATGTAAAAGAAGAAAAAATTACAGGTTGTCTACGCCTGTGACATATAACTCATGCAGCAACTCTGAGGATGGTATGGACAAGAAAACATTCAGACTCAGTGTTGACAGACTGGCAGAGTGTAAAGGTCATGTGATAAAAAAAAAAAAAAAACTTCTAGAAAATCAATCCAATATAAAGGATTTTAATTCCAAGCCACTGACACCCTCAGAGATGATGAAAAGCCAGACATCTCCAAATTGCCCTGTCAATCACTGCAACCAACAAAAATGACAACAAATAAATAAGATGGGGAATAATAGATCCAAGAGGAATTGGAGTCAACCCTATCTGGTGTTCATACCATAACCCCCAACTGCCCCCAACAATAGAGGGACATAACATACATGGCTGAGACTGAAGCAAAGAGGAAACTATAATCACCATTGGAATAAATGCTGCCTGTGATTTGTGATTAGGCTGTTTTAATGGTCAGCTGTACACTGCAGTGATACAATGATGCCTCAGATGATTCTGTTGTATATTTACAAAAAGAATATCTCACTGGTGTTAGGAACTAAATCCTTAATCTATCCATGTTTATTTTCCACAAGTCTGTGTGTATTATATGTGTATGTCTGTAATGAAAGTTTTTGATTGGTGTGAGAATACAGTAAATGCATGTGTTTATGTTTCATGCATTTTGTGTCACATCCAGGCAGCTGCATCGTTCACTCTTTGGGGGGGGGGCAACTAAACAGAGAGGCTGATGTTTAAATGCAGTGGCAGATAACTGTGTGTGTTGTGTCAGGAAATGGGATGTGTAATTAGACTGAGAGAACACTTTGATTAAATGCTCTCATCTCCTAATCCACTTTACCCTGATTCTGCAGATTAAGCTCTCTACTGAGTAATTAACTTGTGGAGAGAACACAACATTTGTTCAAAATAAGAAACTTCCACACTCTGCTGGGATGGTTTGTGCGCGTCGTGTAGTTTATGCCAATTGAGCATAAGGCTTCGATGTCTGATTAAATTTAAAAGTTTGGCTTAGGCTAACACTATTAAAACATGTGTTAATTTATATATTACAAGTCATTTCTTTTTTTACAGAAGAAGTAAGAGGGAAGAGAGCAGAACAAAAGAGAAGCTTTTGACAATATTCAGTATATAAATTAATGGAGTGAATTGAAGGTCTCTTTTTTGAAACAGCCATTTTAGTCATTTTAAGTCAATCTGCTCACTCGTATTCTTATATCATCAAACAAAAGATCACAGACTAGACAAATTGGATTTTCAAAGAATAAAGACAGAATACCAGCTCTTGTTTGAGCACAAATATACTTAACAATCTTCTCTTTTAAAGACAGCAGGGTAATGTGGTTCTAAAGGTGGGGCTCTTTACCAATCACTTAGTTTTTAAGCCATTTTCTTTAGTTCTTTGCATCAACGTTATAGAACCTTATCTGCTGGTACCAACACACTGAAAATATCCACTAGACATTGTTTCCTTTTTCTCCTTCTCTGTCAAGCCCTTCTGACTTTTTCACCCTCTTTTTCTTGTTCACTCCCTCACATTCATCTATTGCCACGGTAAATACCTTGCACTTTTAATTAGCTCTGTGGCATTCCTAATTCAATAATAATTAAGGAGCAGGAAGTAGCCCCAAGGAACGACTTAATAAAGCCTTCCCCTTAACGTGTTGATAATGTCTGTGTACTCTATCCCAAGCCAATTCCCCGCTGTCAGCTGCCTAGCATGCTCTACATTAACTATGGCTTGTCAACACTCTCTCCTCCGGACCCATCTCTGTTTGTCTTTTCTTCAGCTTTGTAATTCACTTTATTGACTATGTTACCTTTCCTGCACTCATAAACAAAGCAGGATCATAACTATTGATAACTGTTGTAGATTGATGGTGTTCTGGTTTGAATACTGCTTTATTTAGATTGGATCAATGCTTTCTTATTTTATTATATATGTGTGTATTTATTTACATGACATACAATTGGTTTATAATAAAGAGCCTTAAACCGACATCGACAAGATTAAAATTTTGTTAGTATATGAAATAAATAAGACCATTCTATGCTGTCAAATACTTTTTCTGCATTCAACCATATTACCACAGCTGGACACTGAAGTAATTTGGCTCTGAACATAACATGAAAAATAACTTGAGTTATTGGAGGCAAGACAGCCATCAAAGAAACACACTTGATCTCTATGAATTAAGGTGCATTGCAAGTATCTTTGCAAATGTCTGATAATCATTATTTAGCAGACTAAGATGATAGAGGCTATTCATCAGTGGGTAATTTTGGTAACATGCAGGTATTGATTAATTAGCAATAATGTCATATACATTACATTTAGAGAAAGAAGACAGTGTATGTTGAAAACATTTATAAAATTCAATAGCAAAACCATCCTCCCCTGCTGCTTTACCAGCAGTGAGCACTTTAATTGCAGACTTAATCTCTGTCTCTGAGACGGCCCTTTCTAAATATTCCTTATCAGTGTTCTTCAATGCAGGCAAAGACAGAGTTTTGAAAAAAAATCATTGGCTTCCTTTAAATTAAACTTACATTCCAATACATATAATGTCTAATAATAATCTCGAAAGGCCTAATTTATTTGTTTTGGTTCACATAGTAAATACCTTTAGCTGCTCTGAATGGCTTATTTGCTCTTCATTTATTTCAGTCTGAGTGTTAACATTTTGCCAGCCCTATCATTCTCAAATATCTCTGCCCAAAGATGCAACTGTAGCCTATTTTCTTCATGTGCTGCTTTTCTAATTTCTTATATTTTGTCATTAAAATGCAGTATTTCTTCTTTCACACCTTTGTCTAAGTTTTACAGCAGAGTAACTAATGATCAGCCCTTTACATGTAACTTTAAATGCCTCCAAATTCATCTGTATACAAGAAACAGAATTCAGATTTATAGCAAAAAAAATCTGATATTTTGTCCATTACCATTGAAATAAACATCAAATCTCAGAACAGGGTATTGTTGAATTTACAATATTTGGTTTTATATGAATTTAAGAGAGGAGAAAATACTACAGAAATAGGGGCATGGTCCAATATTAATATATTGTGAATATCAGCTTTAATCACATTCTCATTTATAGCAATGCCATATATCAGTTAAACGTAAAGCTAATGAAAGGGCAGCATCTGTTGAAAGGGGATGATCAGAATGGTCTATTACTGGATCACAAACTGACCTGAAGTCCCTGCCAAGCAAAATAAGCTCAGCAGTGAACCTGGACAGTAGCACACATAATGTCGATATGAATGACACTTCGCCAGAATTAGAAGTATATACAGACAGGTAACAAATTAAAAGAACCTGAATTAAGGAATGGAGAAACCTAACTAATGCAGATGCTTCCACACAGGTGCACTTCATGGTACAATCAAGCAATAAACATCCCATCATGCTCAGTGGCATGTATAAAAATGCAAAGCAGGCCCAGTTGATTCTTTTTGTATCAAAATGGCAAGAGGAAAAGATATAAGTGACTTTGAAGGAGGGTTCGTTGTTGAGGCACGGATGGCAGGAGCTTCAGTCACAATGATTGCTCAACTGGCTGCTGTTTAAATAGGAACAATGACTTAAGTGACATCTGCATTTGGATCTATGGGAAAGACATCAATGAATAGTGTCGGAAATTGTGGGCGACAACGCACATTTGAAGACCATGATGCTCGTGCATTCATGCGATATGTAATGAAAAACAGAAGAGCAACTCTTCCTCAGGTGACTGAGAATGTCAGTGCAGGACGTGATGAGACTGTCAGCAAGAACAGGCTGTCGACATTTACATAGAGAGGGTTATAGGATTGCAGTGCATAAAGTGACAATGAGCTTCATGAGGAGACCGGCTCCACAGAACTTCACCTTTACCATCATACTCTGCATGCTTCTGCTGGGTACCAGAAGATCCTGGTATTGGACCAGTGCTTCCTGATAAAGAAAACTTCATCTCTCAATTCTCTGATAGCAGAATAGCTTCTATAGCAGCATAAATATTTTCAAGTTATGTATATTTTTCACAGACTTCTTCATTCTCTTAGAAAGTTATTAATATTAATCGACAACAGAATTAATCCAAAATGTGATTGCATGAGTCTTGTTGCTTTTTAAACTTTTTTATTTACATTAAGGGCCTTTGCTCTTCAGTTTCAGGTAATTCAGGATTTTGAGGGAACATGCAGTTTTCATGGTTCAGAGTTTCCCAGTGCTCTGTAAATTTAAAGGTAATAAGCTGAAACATATTTTGTATGTTCTGTGCTCAGAAGTGTTTCCCCAGCAGTAAAAAACACGCTGCAAAAAGACATCACTGCTTTTATACTTTAGGTAATGTTAAAGATTACAGGAATAAGTGTGGTTTTTTCCAGCTCAAGTGGTTTTTGTGTTGGGAAATCCATATTTGACTCCCCGTTGGTGACACTTGGCTGGAGATGAGAGCACTCAGACCTGTTTCTTTCTGCCGCTGATCAAATGATTGGTCAGACCATTACTTGGTTGAGGAGAAAGGCCTCTTTACCTGGCTGCCTCTGCCTGTGCAAATCACTGACGGAACAGCTGATTTACACAGGACTGTGGAGGAGACTCAGGCATGGGTGTGCTTTGGCCTGCTATGGTCTGGTTTGGTCTGCTGTATCAGTGAGCCCTAAAACATATTAAAATATATATTTTTCTCTTTTTACTCTCCACTAACATCAAAACACTTTCCCTCATTCAGCCATTTAAAAAAAACATGGAATATGAAATACATGGAATGGAGTAATATGGAAAATAATGCATGAGCAAATTTCTACTAAGATTTGATCTGTTAAGTAAATCTGTATTCAAATTTGAAAAACCAGGACTCATACTATGAATCCATCCAAATACCCTCATGTGCCACCAGGTAGGTGGCAGATGCTGGGTTCCATGGGTGCTGCTCAGTGACAAACAGACTGGTTTAGTATCTGGGACACCAAAGGGATTATTCCACTTTACTGGAGAAAATTCTGTTTCATTCAAGTTAATTTGTAATCAGGGTCGTCAAACTCATTTTAACTCAGGGGCCAAAAACGGTCCAGTTTGATCTCAAGTGGGCCGGACCAGTAAAACCATTACATATTAATAACCTATAATAATATTATAACTTTTGTATAAAAAAGTATATTTACTGTGTGCATGAGCAATTTCAACAATATTTATGTTTATATGTTTTTTCCAGGTTATTTTGCACAAAAGCTGCTGATTGACAACATTTTACATAATTTGCAATATATGATCGTTTTGACTAAATGATCACAATATGTTTTAATATATATATATTAATAATATATAGAGAGGAAGTTGTTTTCATGCTCAGGCTGGAATAAAAATGTCTGAAGCAGCAAAAAAATGGACAATTGGAAATACTTTTCTGCAATTTTCACACTTTGCAAACTTATTAGTGGGCCGGATTGTACCCCATGATGGGCCAGTTCTGGCCTGCGGGCCGTATGTTTGACACCCTGCTCTACATGATTTACATTTCATCAGGAAACATAGTTTAAAACATTCAACATCAGTGTGAGCCCTTATATTAATCTAACATCTAAAATTACTTCACAGACAGATTGTTTTGCCAGTTTCTTGGTTGCACAGACCCAATAATCTAGAGTCAAGGACCCCTAAACTGACACAAATTAGACTTCATTTGATACGATTTGAGCTTTTAGATGTATTATTACAGAAAGTGTAACCAAAAAAGTGATAGATTCTTTTTTTGTGTTATTTATGGATGGAATTATCGTGAAAATAAATTATTTCCCTTTTTGCTCGGGACCCTCTGGCACTCCCTCAAAGATCCCAGGGGGTCCCTGGACTCCACTTTGAGAACCACTGATCTAGAGCAGAAACAGAAGCATAAAATGAGCAATAAAGAAAGATGAGCAGTGATAAAAGGAAAGGGTAATCAGGGTATTGTCAGGGGAAGGAGAAAGCCCCCCCCCCCCCTAAGTGGATTCAGTGTTTCTGGCATTTTGGCTGGTATCCAGGGCTGTTTCTACTTGCAGGATACATGCTCTAGATATTTTTTACTAGTTGACAGTGAGGGGGGCAGTGCAGAAGTCTGTTTGCGCTCCCACTTTCAGCCCTCATTTAGCCAAATTGGAATGCAATGTGTGTGTCCTCTCTGCATCTCTGGCAACCGCCGTCGTATCTGTCACTGCTTGTGAGTTTGAGTTGGTGGATGCGCTATGTGACTGTGTGTGTGTGTATATAGGTGTCTTAGTTTTATAAATCCTATCTACCAGCTGCAGAAGTGAAGTATTCCTCCCTGTTGAGGTTTGAACCACCTGATCTCAGCAGGAGATGAGTCCCACCATGTCCGGGAGATATTCTTAATGACTGGTAGTTTTTCTCTCCATGTGAAGAGTCCTTGCCTACCTCACTTTAAGAAGGGGATGCACTTGATCTTCTTACTTCCTGTGAGAGCTCTCTGCTGTCATTGAGCTGTTGCAGTGACTCCCACAATGGCTTCCCAATAATGCCAGCAGACTGCCATCCATGAGGGACCTCTGTTTTGGTTTAGTCAATCATCCCTTATCTCTCCCCCGTGGTGCCTTTCTCCCCCCTTCCTCCCCCAGGAAATAATGGGGACCATGGTTCAGCGGTGTCTGCAAACACACCATCCATCATGACAGTGTGCCGCACTATATTGTCTGCACTTTCCCAGCACGTGACGTGTTAGTGTTATTATGGAGCATGCAAACACTGCTAAATGCTAAGCATCCTGCACATACCTTAACTAATTATAATTTCAGCACTTCTTCCTTCACTTGTTTTCTTTCTAAGCTATCAGACTTTCACTCTTCTCACCACTTCTCTGTCTGCACTGCAGAAAATGTTTATTTTAACAAAAAAATGTGCTCCATGTTCATTCATTTACCATTCTGGCATTGGTGTAAGAACATTTTCAAAGCTGTTTCACAAGTTTCAGGAATTGTCAAAACAAAATAGGCACAACAAGCCAGGTCCATCAACTGTTAACAGGAAATTGATATTGACTTTTTAACAACTTGATTTGCATTTGATTCATCCCAGTGTCAGATATCTGTAGTTTATTTAATTAAGGAAAAATAAGATAAGCATCCAAATCAGACAAGTATCAAAATATCAGTTAAATCCTGACTTACCTACTGTAAGCTGCAGTAAACTCAGAAAAGGTAATACAATCAGGGGTGTTCGATTCTTTACTTTTCAATCTTTAATCCACTAAAACTTGGAAGAGACATTTGAGAATCATGTGTCAATGTGTGACCCCCATCGTTTTTTATGCTCTGTGCTTGAAAACTGCCTTTTTGTTCAAATAGATTAATTGTTTCAGTGTTTCTGATAGTCAGCCTATTGAAGACAGCTTGGCTCGTTTCTGTCCTTTCATCCTTCAGCGGCTGAAAGGTGACGACTGTAACAGAGATCTGATTTGGCATGGGTTCTCCGAATGGACACTTAAGAAGTGCTTATGTGCCTCTTATGTGTCACTTTTGCTGTGAATTGCAGGTAAAACAAAAAAAAGGGCGAGGTACATCCAGCCCTGACCTTCCCTCTGCACATTCAACTGGCTGTCACAGTCAGTTTACTGTTAATGGCAGTCATATTTTAGGTGCTCCCAGTCATTGCACAGTTGGTCCACCTTTAAAACAGCGCCTCAAAGTGGTGATATATATTGCCGTTCAGTGTGCTCTTCTGTTCCACCTGCACTGTCCAACATCTTACATTAGTTTGCCAGTTTAGTATTTCTTCAGAGAAGTTATCTGAGACACACTGTAGTGATCTCTCTCTCCCTCTCCTTGGAAAAGACATACTGCATCTGTGGTGTGGCCTATTCTATTCAAGTTTTTCTGTGTTATGAGCCGACTGAGTGTGAGAATGCGGAAAGACAGAAATAAAGTTGGGGGGAAGTGTGTTGAATAGCTGCAGGCTATGTGACTGATATTTCTCTGGGTTGTAAAAGTTAATTGAAATTGTCTGTGGAAACGTGTCGTGACATCAGGTTGAGCAGTGCTGCCAAGGCACCCAGCGCTGAGCTGACAGGCGTCACTGTGATGGTGGCAGTGATTAGATTACCTGACCAACCAGGGTTGGGCTCTTGCACAGCGATACACACATAGCTAACATTTTAAGGCTCAGAATGAAACCTAGGCTCCTATTAAATGTGTTTGTATCTGGGTGTGATGCTCAGCATAGGCTAGAATTAAAAGACACTATCATGTGTCACTGTCATGTGACACTTAACTGTAATTGATCTGGTTGTAATTGAAGTGTTTGTGTGTATGTGTGAGAGAGGGCACCAGAGATCTGACATTTGACATCATCAAAGAAAACAGCACAATATATTTAAATTGTGATACCTGTCATCCTGTTTTTCTTTTTTTCATCACCCCAAATTATCAGCATCATCACAGAATTCAGTTTGTTTACATGTTGATATGTATTTACTCAGTTGTGTGTATTTGTGTATTGGATTCCTACCTGAAATGCCTCAGGTTTAAAACCAGTTTATTCCCAGCAATTCAAATGATCAAAGTATAAAGGTGAACCTTCTAGCTGAGAAGTGTTTACTCAGTGTGTAAGTTTGTGTGTGCGCATGATGCATTTTTTTCCTCGTTTGAAGAAATTAGTGATTTTCAAACACATTCATTTACTAGAAATGTAATACAGTGTTTCTTGTGTTGCCACCCCCCCCCCCCCCCCCCCCCCCAATTTCTTACATTTCATTTATTGTCTAGGGTTTGCTATTTGTTTACTTATGTGCGTGTGTGTGTGTGCGTGTGTGTGCATGTGCGAGTGTTACCCCATTCTCCAGTACTGAGAGGTGCATTGCTGGGTGGCAGATCAGCTTCTTGCAGCTGCTTATCTGGCCCAGGTGGGTCACAGCTGATACCTGCCTGAGCCACGCAGAGCAGCTAACCTGGAAATTGATGTTTCACATCAGCGACCACCTCTCTGTGCTCCATTGCAGGGAAGCAGCAGGAGTGAGGAGGGTGTGTGTGTGTGTGTGTGTGTGTGTGTGTGTGTGTGTGTGTGTGTGTGTGTGTGTGTGTGTGTGTGTGTGTGTGTGTGTGTGTGTGTGTGTGTGTGTGTGTGTGTGTGTGTGTGTGTGTGTGTGTGTGTGTGTGTGTGTGTGTGTGTGTGTGTCTGTTACTTACATGTTTGTTTGTGCGGCTGTGTTTATTGTTTTTTTCTGTTTCTCTGTGCCACTTTGAGGATGTATATGCATGCAGCAGTTCACTAACAAGACCTCGCCATTTGTACGGTATACATGAAGTAGTTAATTTGGCTGTGTATGGTGAGACGATTGAGGGTCTATAGGAGGAATGAAGGGGGTCGAGTGCAAGGGGATGAATGGGTGTCTGGAACATGGAGTAACCCAGGGAGTGAGACTCAGGGTCGGGCTCTTCTCGATGAGCTTCGACTTCATAATGGGCTATGGATGTAGCTGTGGTAAGTGTGAGATGGTTGAGAATTTTGATGGCGCGGTCTGAGATTCCTTGTCTGAATGCTTTGGATGGGTTCAAAAGGACTCAGATATGAATTTAGGTGGAGCTGGTCAGTCTTGCTTTGTGTGAAATTAAATATGAGGGTGTCTGGGGAGTGGATGGAAATATACGAA